>NC_092039.1:104229180-104505906 GCF_003086295.3 Arachis hypogaea
TTTTTCATACCCTAAATAAACAAAGACCAACAACTACAACAATCAAGCCTAGGACTATGACCCAGAAGTTACTACTTTTCTTATTCTCTAGGTAAATTATTTTTTGCTCTAGATCATCCATTCTGTTCTCCAATTTTTTCTTTCCAAAATGTTCTTCAACATTTAAGCTCTGATTGTTACCCAATTTCTTTGTTGGCTCCATGCACCTAATTCTTTCAATATGGTCATCAACCCACACAAAGAATTTGTAATATGGTTGTTTCACCTAAATCAATTCAGATAGTATAAAAATATGTTGGTAAAAAAAAAACTCTCAACTTCATCCATATACATGAAAATTTGTGAGCTTACCTTGAAGAATGGGCATCCGAAAAATAGTCTATTTGGGTTGGTATTTGTCTTTGACATGTAAAATATCGCATACATCCCGCAGAAGTATTTTGGAGCGATGCAATCTTTCTCATCCCCAGCTTGAACTGAACATGGAGGTGCATTTACAATCGAGCCTTCCTGTCGTCTGCCACCATCCCGCATTGTCTCGTGATTGATGAGCTTCCATAACTGGCCATCAATATAAGCAACACCACCATGAACAAATATGAACAACTGCTGCGTATGTTACTTCAGGAAACCCAGTTTGGATCTCATTAGAGTTACCTTATGAAAATGACGTCGTTTTCATCAGTAAGGACCTATTTGTCCTTAGAACTTTATTCCTCTTCCAGTGTGGCACCGTAACAGACACTTGGACACCGTTTCAATCACGTCAGCCAGTTCCGTTTCATGTATGAGAGAAAAATAGATGGAAGAATTAAATTGTCCTCCGTTTGTTAAAGTCAGGGATTTTTTTGTATTTAAATTTTGTTAGGGATGTATTTGTCAAAAATTTGAAAAGTCAGGGACCTATTTATCTTTTTTCTTTTTTTTACTTTTAATTTAGATCTGACGAATAATAGATAATGATATGGGATTTTTTGACGAAGAAGAGAAGCTCTACCTGGCTCATAGTGTCATGAGAAACTGTCTCAGACTTATTCAATTGTGATAATCCTTTTATGCCTTAACATCAGTTGTATATTTAAGAATAGGCTTATAAGAGGTCAATTGATCTCAAACAATTTTAATTTGAGCAAGAAAATAAAAAATTGTTTATCCATGTTCTTGCTTAAAATTATGAAGCTCATTTAGCAGTTGGTATTAATGAGAGAAATAAAAAATGAAGTAATATTTTGCCAAATAATTTCACACCTCTTTCTAAAACACTCAAATTATAAATGAATGTTTCAAGTAAAAATGTTGAGAAACCAAATGATAATTTAGTGTTTTTTACTATCCCAATCTTTTAATTTTTCTTTTATCAGCATTTTTAGATTTGGAAGTCTTATCTTTTGATCTTTTAGTCACAGTTTGCTTAACAAGACACACAACATCACCATTCACATAGTGCTATATTTTGCGCCCTTTAAGAAATTCTCTTATAACTTTAACCCAATAAGTATAGTTGGAGCTATTAAGGATAATAGGAATAGGCTGAAAACCTATAATTTTTCCATAATAATAGATACAAAGACAAAAAAGGAAAGAAACTATAAGATTGGAGCAAAAATCGAAAAAATAGAAGACAAAATCGAAAAGAGCTTACCAAAAAGCATTAGGATGAGCTCAACTATTTGCCATGTCAGTAGGGGGCGAACACGTGGCGACGCTTGAGCGGAAGAAGAAGACACGTCAACCCTGACTCAGCAGGATGTGGAACGCGGTTCAACGAATAGGTCAAGCCGGACGAGACGTATGTTGGTGGGAGGCGTGGATCCTGGACACCTAAGGCGATTTTGGACCATTGATTGTGGTCGTTGATCTCGGTGTTAGATGCATTTAGGGCGATCATTAACTTTACAATAGCGTGTGGCAACGCATCCGACAATTTCTAGTGACGAGACGAAGATGATGGTATGGTTAGTGATAAGACAATGTCGAAAAAGTGATAAAAAAACAAAAACAAAACACTGTCGAAAGAAAAAAAAAAGGACTATGGACTAAGTTTTATGGAAAGAAAATCCTATGCTCTTGATATTATGTTAGAAATAAGAGAGTAATTTAAAAAAGGTATTGTGCATTATTTGAGAATGATATAAATGATACAATATATAAAAATATATAGGTATTAGAAGAATTAAAATAATAAATATACAGATATATTAAATAATTTAATTGATGTTAATTGATTTTAATTATACTCTAATAATAAACAAATAAAAATATTTTTCTCATGTGATATACAAATATGCTTAATTAATTAATACAATTAATGAGATGAATGTTAAAATATTGCTTAAACTTCATTATTCAAGAAAAAAAGAAAAAATAATTAATCGGGACCCTTTTGGTGCATAACGGGCCATAAACTCAATTTTTTGTTTTTATTTTTTATATTGATATATTTTAAACAATCTTATTATAGTTATATTTTTTATATTATATATTATTTTAACATTAATATTTTTTAATAATTAATATTTTTGTTAATTAACAAATAATTAATTCACAACAGTTATATTTTTGGCCAATTTTACGGTGTTTATGAGTTTTTGTTCAAATATTGCCTAACTTATTTTTTGTAGTAAATTTTAATTTTTTAAAATTATTTATTTTTATATCTTTTAAATAAAATAATAATTTTTAACCTTTTTTAATAAATAGGTACCACATTATAGGTATTATAATATTCACCTATATTTTTATAAGGATGCATTTGATGTATTAAATTAATAAAGTCATTGAAATTGGCTTTCTATCGAAGATAATGGGAAAGCTTCCAGTGTGTTTGGTGAACAGTGAGCACTGAATAATGGACTTTTATATTTTGGTCCAGAACAATTGCCTTATTCTTTAAGGCCTTTTCTATTGGGCTCTAGTTGAACTTGAGTTGTTGCCCAACTACTTTGTTTTCCATTTGTGACATTATAGTTTTGCTTAAATAGACTGCACGAAGAAATATGGATTGGCAAATTGAAGTTATCAATTATCATCATGACCCGGACTCTAATATAAAACTACTTTAAAAAAGTGCAAACAAAATAAAAACTCCAAATATTTTGATTAGAAAAGAATGAACAAATGTATACATAAAAGATTAAATGGTGAACAAAATTAAACACAAATTATTTAACAAGTCAAGTGTACACATGAATTCTACGTTTTACTGGTTACATCTACTATTCCATCAATAGAAATGTGTTGCCGTTAATAGAACTACATAAGTGTTACGTTTTTTTTTTTTTCATTCTAGTACTATATGATGAGTACTATGGCTATTTGGTAATTAGGTGAATATTTAATTAATATATTTAAATTAAAGTTGAGATTAAAACTTCTTTACCTTCATCCACCTTTTCTTCTTTCATGACCAAAAATTGGAGAAACTATGAAACCCTAACAAAGAAGAATAACCTAATTCCAAATTTTATTTGTGAACAATTACCATAAGCAACAATAAAGCATAAATGTTTAATTCTAAGCAAATATCCTGTATTATTTTTCTAACACATTTTATTTCTTCAATAATCTGAGTAATTGTGAATAGTAATTTTTTCGCATATATTTTCATTCTTCTTTAATGTACTAACAATAAGTTCTACTTTTTGGAACATAAATTTTTCTATGGACTTTTTTTATTCTTTTATAGAACTCTCAAATTTTTTTCACTATCTCCAATTTCATTAGCACATACAAAATTTTTACATCTATGTTAAATATTCTGTGCAATTTGAAAAAAAGCAGAGAAGAAAGATAAATCATAGAACAAAAAGGAATTACAACAGCAACACAACGGCACAACATACCTCCCACGGTAGATATAGAAGAAACAATCTTTTAGGATTTTATTCCGTTCTAAATTTTAATATTATTGTATTAAGTTGTCTTGCCATTATTGTAGTCAGATTATTTTTTTCTTATTTTTTAGTAACAAAGAGGAGTCATGGAAAATACTAGTGCAATTAAGGAATATGGATCTCTTCTTCTATTAAGTTGTAGCATTTTTTTGTCAGGATTTCACAATTTTTTTCTTCCAATTTTGGGTTATAGAAAGAGAGAGAAAGTGTGAAAGTAAAAAAAATTTTTAATCTCAATTTTAGTTTAAAGATATTAAATAAATATCCTTCTAATTACTAAATAGTCACATTACTCACTACCTATGAAGTATGGATATATTACTAAGTTGTCGTGTCTGTCTGCGTGTCGGACACATTTTAGACACGACATTCGTCCGACACACGTATTTTCTGTGTCCAAATGTGTCTTAACAAAAAATGAAAAAAAAAATTCCGGACACACTTGGATACGCCTAAATACTATCACGTATTAATGTGTCTAACCTTATTTTTAACATGTATTCTTGAAATGAGTTTAAAAATAATATATATTATTATTATTTAAAATAAAAATATTTTAAATACTTTTAATAATTAAAAGAAGACATTTAAAACAGGAAGAAGTATAGGGAGCCAATGGAGTATTTATACAATGTGTATAATGGGATTTAGAGATGTTCGATTCAGTAGGATATCAGTTATTTATTATCCCTAGTATCCGGATGGTGGTTATTCTGGATAGTATGAGTGTATTGTGTTTGAGAAATTAGTAATATTTTACTCTGGATGTTCATTTTTTAACTCATATTGGACTAAATAAATAATCCATTGTACACATTGTACAAATAATTCATTAGCTCCCAACGAAATTCTAAAAACAGTTAAAAAATTATTTTATATTTTAATATCAATAAAATATTAAAATATTATTATAATTTATCTAAAAGATATTTTATATTTTATATATATGTTGTATCTTATATCTTATAAAATTTTAAAATTTATATGTCCACATATATCGTGTCGTATCATATTTCGTATCAGTATTAATATTTGTGCATTGTAGCTTACTACATAGTATTAGGGTAAAAAAACACATGACACATGCACAATTCTACCAACAGAGACACACTTTTATTGATAAAATGGTAGATATAACTAACAAACCATAAAATTCATGTATATACTTAACTCATTAAATAATTTGTGCGTAATTTTGTTTACCGTATGATTTTTTATATGCACATTTATCCATGATTCCTTTGATTATTTTCTAATCACCGCGGTAAGTAGTAACTAAATTTCACTTATCAAAAGCTATGTACAAGAAAAAATACATTTGTGCTATATAATGACAAAATATATGTATCTATGATCGACTATTAAACTAGTTGTTCCGCCTGAGACGAACGAACCTATCTATAGTTGATCCAAGCTTTTAACGTTGTATTAATACTTCTTGGTTGAGTTATAGGTCGGCTGATCTTCGAGTAATGCGAGTGAAATATCTACGACCCTCAAGTCAGAAGGAGATTTCAATAATAATAATAATAATAGAAAAAGAGTTCGCTGTTTAGTATATGTTTTTTTTGTTTTTTTAATTCTCTGTAGTTTAAATAGAGGGAAAGGTTGTTGTGCCCAGCTTCTATTATCTTGGCCTCTTCCATTATTTTCCTTGTGGTTGTTTTTTTTGGAGTCTTTCCTTAGTTGTTAAGTGTTTTGTTACCTGATTTATAGTTCACCTGATAGCCGTCTTGTTGATTTTGTTTTCGCAGAGGTTTATGGTCCATCACGAGTAAAATAAAAAATTTGAAAATATGAAATTTTATTAAAATTTTATTAGAATTTAAGGAACTATAATTCAATAATATATTTACATATAAAAATATATTTTATTAATAGTTTTTAGTTTTTATTAATTATAAAATTGGTCGTTAGTTTAATCTCTTCATCGAATTTTAATTGGTTCTTATCTCTGTAGATTTTTTGGGTGAGCAGCTCCTAATTTTAAATTTTGCTTTGTCAGTTGTCACAATCTTTTTTAATTTAAATATTTGTTATGACTTGGGAACATCCCAAAAGACCAGATTTATGGGGTAAAAGTTAAAGTCCTGTTATCTTGTACCTAGAATCTCGTTGTTGAATATTATTGACTTAAGAAGATTTTGATGACATTAACTGAAGGTATTTAATTAAATAATTCCGGAGAGTGAAAGTGTTGATATGATTTGATGATGAAGTGTATCATGTATCAACGGCCACTGCCCCACTTCATGGAGGAGTCCACTCCTTAATACTCTCTTTTCCAAATTCAATCCAAGATAAGGGAAGGGAAAATAAAATCTAATATTTTCTTCTCTTGCGCGAAGGATTCAAGTAAATTCTCTTTTCTTTCGCTATTTTGGGTTTCCCTACAATTTCCCTCCATTTATTTATTCATTATTGCTTTCTCAGATTTTGTAATTCTGGTTAAAAACTGTGCTGCTGTTTGTGTCGTTGTTGTGTTTGTTTAATTTCCCCAACGACATAGTAGTGTTAATCTTCGGGGTGCATTCAATGGCATCCTCGCACTCGGAAGCTGCAAAGATGGAACAAATTATAAGAGAGTTCTTTGCCAAAAGCATTCATATAATACTTGAATCAAGGGCTCTTTCTGTCTCCTCACGTAGTTCCTGTCTTGATCAAGCTATCTCCTCTCCATGTTCTTCATCTTCATCTTCATCCTCCCCCAGTGTGCGCCCCAGGGATAAATGGTTCAATTTGACTCTTCACGATTGCCCTGCCGCCATAGATAACATTGACCTCTCACGCCGCAACAATCTTGAGTTGATAGTCATTGATGTTATTTTAGTGCAAAAGCCTCTTGGCTGGGACCCCATGAGTTTTTCCCCCAAAGGGGTTCTTCCTAGGAGTTCTTCACTCAAGGAAAGATACCCTTTGAGCTGGAATACTGATCATGAAGAATTGGGACTTGACGCAAACACTGAAAAGATTTTAGAGAGATGGGTGGTTCAGTATGAGAGCAGAAAGACAAGGAATTCTAGTTCTGGTAGTAGGAGGTCAAATAACGTTTCTTTGCATGCCTTGTATAAGAAGTCAACTTTACTTCTAAGGTCCTTGTATGCCACAGTTAGACTTTTACCTGCTTATAAGCTTTTCAGAGAGCTCAATTCGTCTGCACAGATTTGTCCCTTTACTCTTGCTCACCGGGTATCTTCCTTTTGTGAGCCCTTCACCCATAAAGAGGAAGCTGAAATGATGAAATTTGGGTTTACCCCTGTGGATACTTATTCTGGTAGGCTGTGCCTTTCGGTGATGTATCGCCCATCCGCATCAGACTTGAGCTCTGAATCTTCAACTCCGTTGTCCCCACAAGTTATAACTGACTATGTTGGCAGTCCACTGGCAGATCCATTGAGGAGGTACCCATCAGGATTGCCATCACATGGCTCTCTGTCGTCATTGCCATTTTCGAGGCAACATAGTTGGAGTCATAACCATTGTAGAGCCTCATCTCCTTCCATTACTTGTTCGCCTTCACCAACATATTCAGAATCGCACATGTCTGTATCTAATGCAAGTTCTCGGCGTTTACCACCTTCAAGTTTGCCCCCTGATCCAACTGAGATGTCCTTGATTCAGAAGAAGAATTCAGGTTTTGATGAGTATTATCCTGGGTCATTATCATCTAAAACGCTTTTACGATCTGAAAGTGCTCCAGTCAGCATACCTAATGCTGAAGCTGCAAATTTCCCTGGATACCACAACAGGCATAACTTGCCGTCAACTCCTCCACTTAGAGGGTTAAGGTGTGTTTCTAAGAATGATAGAGGTGTGAACACAATGCAAACAGGTGCAACAGCTGAGAAGGTATGCTGCATACTAACCATAGGAACTTTTTCGTTGGTTCAAACATATTAGATTTGTTAATAGTCTGTTACACTTTTTGCAGTTATTTCCTCTTGGAAAAGATGAGCCTCGGAAATACTCTGGAATCAAGATATCAGCTTGCAGTTCACCACAGATTTCAATTTCCAGAAGCTCAAGTAGGTCTTATCAGGATGATTTTGATGAAACTGATTTTACTTGCCCCTTTGATGTGGATGATGATGATCTGACAGATCCAGGCAGCAGGTACTATGTGAATTTGCTCAGACTTGCACCTTCCTTTTATGTCAATCTCATACATAAGATATATGCTTTGTCAAGTAGCTTATGGTACCAATAGTATTGTTTGAACTTGTAAAGAAAATAGCATAAGTACTATATAATCAGGGTAACTCAGGTTTATCAGGTGACCTATATGCAACTGGAAGGTCATGTTTGGCCCAAGAAAGTCTAGGGTAATACTAATAGGTTCTTACTTCTTAGTGGATTGGATTTCAATTTTCAAATTATATGCTATGTGAGACATAATACTAATAAAGTAATAATAAGTAATAACCTAATAAATTTGATTAGAATTTTGGGTTCTCTCAAGAATCCTGCTTACTGTAATTCCCCCACACTGTATTTTGGATGCTGGATTCCCTCCCTATATAGTTGCGTTATAAGCATGAAAAAAATGACAATCCAAATACCAGGATGAAAAACTTAGGACGTACATGGATCCATACTGCATGCTTGGTTACTATGTTTTTGAGCTCAACTAATTGTTGTCCATTGAGCTAAAATGGAAAAGATCGAATTATAGATACGAGATAAAAAAAGGGAAAGTAGTATTAATAGTAGTTATTATTATAAATTGGTGAACATCACTGCTTGTGCAGAAAACTTTGCATGTTCTTTTCCTCTTTTTTGTTCTGCCCACTTGCTCCTTCAAATTGTTCATATTTTTAAGATTATATACCAATGAGTAGAGACTGAAATAACTTAGATGCACTGTATATTCTTGTCTATTCTGGCTCATCTTTGAGAGTGTTTCTTTTAATCCGCATTCAGAATTGAATGCTATCTATTCCGGAATAGATTCATCTGGTATATACAGATTGTGAATTAATCAGCTTTCTGGTTCCGCTTTTCGCCCTTTAATGGTGTCTCCTATTTAAATAACTCAATTCAACATTGGTTGCATCCACCCTGTTCTACTACCTACCTTTTTTTGTTGTTGCGCCCGGGGGCGGGGTGAAGGGATTGGTTCCATGAGCTAGCTCGCTGGTATATAGTGTGTGCATCACATCCCATTAGCTGTGTGTGTGTATGTCTACATGTGAATAGGCTGAGTGATGTATCGCTGAGTACAGTGCTGTAAAGTGCAAAATACCACATCGAGTAGTGTTGTATTTGGTATTTGCTAGTTAGAGAGAGACTGGAGAGTGGTTCTCCCCCCTTCCCCCCTCTTTGACTGCTAGCTTTAGAGGTTGGGTTCTCCACTTCGGTCATTCGGATTTGATATTCAATTCAAAACTTAATTTTCATAGGCTTTCAAATTACTAGTTCATGTATGACTTCTTGACAAAGAGTCAGATTTTAAACAATTGTAAATTTTGTAATATATAATATATAATCTGAGTTTTTTTCCTTGGCCTGTTTGAAGTTGTCGGTGACTTTAAATTTGTCAGGTGTACTTTTTTTCTGACGTTAACATGAACCCTTGTGCATAACCAGGGCGGAATCATTTGATCATGGTCATATGGCCGAGGCATTTGAAGCTGGAGGATTCCTTCCCATCAGAAAGTCCCAGGATGCTGCTGTTGGTGCGCTTGTACGTATGCTGAAGAAAGCACCACCTCTCTGGCAAGATTTCTCTACTTCCGAACACTTGTCACACAGCACACACCCCGAAACCTGGAATGCTAACAACATTCAAGACATGAATCAGGTTCTAGAAACACCAGTGCCAGCAAGCATGATGTCTTCTGGGCTCACAGCAACAAGGAAAACAACAAGTGATGCATTGGAAGAGTTTCATGGCTACAGAGAGATGAAAAACTTGTTGCTTACGCCAGGTAGTAAGCCCCAGAAATAGTATACCTGTGGCATTTTTGGTTTCTCTTTTGGAAATGGCAGCAGCTCTTCTGTTGCAGCCCCTTCCCAAACTACAGTTTTGGAGTTCAAGAAGGGAAATTATACATGCTCTATTATGCTTCTGCCTAACAAAGTTCACAGAGAAATGGAATCACTACGAACAAAAATACACCTTTTTACTTAATAAAATTAAGCTAATAGAAATATATGCTCTTTTTCTATTTTGAAACTATGTGTAAATATGATAATTATGTCTAAAGTTTTTTGATCCAGTTGCATGGTGTGCCTTATACTGTGTAACACACATGCAAACTTACTGTATATATAACACGAGGCAGAAGCTTTATTTGCTATGCTATTTGATCTTATTGGCCAATCCTGTACTCAGTTTATGAACTTTGGTAAGGGACTTTCATATCAAAGTATCATCTCTGCTGTTATTATAAGTTTATTTTTTATGAACATCATATTTATCATTTACAAATATATAAATTGTGATAATCATGACATATTTAAGGTGATATCTATAACAAGGGCCATTTTCATAAAGACATCAAAAACCACTTTTCATAAAGATTATGCGGGAGAATGTGATATGTGTCCTCATTTTAATTTTGGTTTATTCTAACCGGTTCTTTTACATAAAAAAACCAGATCAATCTTACTCTACTCATTGAATTGGTTCATTTGGTTCATTCTAACCAATTTTTTTATTTTTACAAAAAAAATCATCTTTTTGGACTAACATAATATTGGGTTTTTTTTCTAGCATATTGGGCTATTTATGTTAAAAAAATGAAAAGAGCCCGAATTAATCCATTACAAATTATTGTGGAATTGCTACCACTAGATATTTTAATATTTTAAGTAAGATTAGACTTCTTTATTTGATCAGAAATTATTTTCTATATAAATTTATATATGGTGTTTTTGTTGTATATTATTTTTTGGAGTGTTTTACATAAAGGTGGAGTTGCAGAGACACTGATACAACACCTATCCCTTACGTCTAGCCAGTGGCAGAGTTTGAAAATTTTTTTTGAAGGAGCAGAAATCTTAATAAAAAATTATATAATAATATTTATGTTAAAATAAAATTTATAAATATAATTATTTTATTTTTAAATTTATTATTAATATGTAAAATTATATATAGTTAATATTAATAAAAAAAATTCTGATTTTGATTAATAAAAAATTTTGTTTAGGTGGATAAGCTAATTTGATTTTAAATAAAAAATTAATTTTTACATGAAAAAAATTAGTTTTTACACATAAAAATTTATTTTTATTTAGAAAACTAATTTTTTTTATCTAAAAACTTATTTTTTTAAAAAAAAATTGATTTTTTATTTAAATCATATAAAATAAATTATAATTTACAAATTATTTTTTAACATTTTAAATAATTAATTTTATTTTTTATAATATTTATCCCTCAAAAATCTTAAGATTAATTATTTTTATTATTATTTTTATTATAAATTAAATAATATAATACAACAAAATAAAATTTTAAATTTTTAATAAAATAAAAATATCAAAATTTATTAACATAAACAGTGTTATACTATAAAAGTATTAAATTTGTAAAATTGATTTAAAAATAAAATAATAAATTTTTATTAATAACTGATATTATTACTAATTATATTATAACTTTTATTATTCTAAAAATAAAATAATGTATGAAACTATACGAGAAGCTAAATATAATTTAGTGTTAATTTTATAATAATATTTAATTTGTAACGTTAATTTAAAGATATATCACTTTTTCTTGATTTAAAGATATACTATTTATTATGTTAAATAGAATAAAATAAAAAATTTAAAAAAATAATAAAAATAGACATAAAACTTAAATACATAAATTAAAAATGTATTAATTTAATAAAATAAACTAATTTTATTTTTTTTAAAATAAAATTACTAATATTTTTACAAAAGTTTTGGGCCATAACCCCTGCTTTGTACAAAGCTCTACCACTGCGTCTAACCATGATCACGTGTCGTGTTCCCTGTAATATGTACCCTGCATGTTGAAAGGTGAGTTTTAGGGTGCACCTGCCTTAATCAGGCGTGTCACACGCCTTGTATTTTTTTGGATGTTGGCACAATTTCCATGAGACACGTGTTATTTTTAGCAGTAGTTTGTAGGTCTGAGGTGTAGTTTTTAACTGGCCAACAGATTAATGAAATCTCCTCAGTATTAAAATTTTGCTCCATAGTCTTGGGTGAATATTTAAATTCGACATTATATATGGCAAGTGCATAAATATATTTTTGTCAAGAGACTGTACCTAGTTGGGTTGGCAGATGTCTTTTTTCTTTTATTATTTTGGTGGAACCGTATATATATATATATATATATATAAACGAGTTTTGGGTATACATTTATATAACAATTTATATAATGATGTATTTTTATATGATGATTTAAATTAATGTTAAATTATTTTTGAAAATTTTTTTATATCAATTTCAAAATGAATTCATTGAATAATTATTAAAATTTTAAAAAATTTAACGAGAATTTGAATAAATTATAAAAAAAAAACAAAATAAAAAAAGAAGAAAGAATGTGGATAAACTACTACTCTTTTTGGATCTTCAAAAAAAAAATATAGTTGTGGTGGACTTAGCATCAACATCACTAACATATGTTAATGGAACTAATTCTAAATTTTTATTAGCTAACATTTATCATATATGTTAAATTTAATTTTAAAATATTTATATCTATGTAAAAAAAATTTTATGAAATAATATATTGACAATATGAAACTTACATTTTAATTTAAAAAATTATCTAAAAAAATTTGATAAATATTTAATAATTAAATCAAAAATTAAATTTTTTATACTTAAAATGATAGATATTAAAAATTATAATATTTCATGAATATTGAATATATATTTTTTAAAAGAATTAATTAAAAAACTAACAAATCATAAAATAATACCAAAATAATAATTAGATATATTCAATTTCTTAAAATGATATGGAAAAATATAATTACTTAGAATTTAATTTGAAAGATTAAAATTTCAAAAATTGTAAATGGTAAATTTTTTTTATTAGTCTACACCAATACTTAAAAGATATCTTAATATTTTTCTGTAAAAGAAAATCAAAATAAAACCAATAACACATAAAATAATATTAAAAAGATAAATTAATTATTATAATGATCAGGATGATGAATTTTATTTATAGATACTAACTTTTCATAATGAAAATTTTATTCAAAGCCAAAAAATTTTAAAGTTTCTCTATATTCATTTACAGAAGCAGTAGCTTTTTTCGGACTTTTTTTATATTAAATTTTTCCAGATTTTTACTTCATAAGATAGTATTTATCCTTTAACGAGTGTGAATTTATTAGTTAAGTTTTAAATTTTTTTTCATAATTTAACAAATATTTAAGCAAATTTTGGCCCATCTTTTTATGAATGTTCATCACTTATTTACTTACTGGATCTTTTATGGCCCATTAACATAAAAAAAAGGGGAAAAATGAAAATATATCAAGTATCGAATACTATTACATAATATGTCTTCTTAGCTAAAGTCAAAATGAAATTTTGAATAAGACCCACTAGCAAAACAGTAACTTGTGTCAGAGAGGACAAGTTAATGCTGCGACCGGCACTTCTTATAACTCACCGTGTTGAAAGCGTAAAAATTCCTTACTTAGTTCCAAGACACCTTTGTGTCTAATCCATGACCACGTGTCGAACTCCGGTAACACACACCGTGCATGTTGAGGATTCCCATAATCCCCTTCCATGTGTCTGTCACCACGTATCGTGCAACGGACACACACACCTTGCATGTTGACCTGTTGACCCTGGTCTTCATGCAAGTGACATGTGTCCTCTCCGGAACCGCAACATGCAATGGCACAATGCAATGGTGCTTTTAAAAGATGGGATGAAGCTTTGCAATATTTCTCATTCTCCATATGTTCTGAAGGTGATCGAGAGAGATTGAGAATGGAAGATGAGGCTCTGGCTTATTTGAAAAAGATAAGAGTTAGTGAGAGTGAGAGTTAGAGTGACTAGTGTGTTCAGTAAGTATGGTTCGTGATTATACTAATGCAGCAGAATACGTTATTAATTATTTGAGACAGTTTAATATGGTAAATTTATTATCTTTGTCAATTTAATCTTTAGTATTCAAAATGTATTATCTTTAGTGTCGTTATTTTAGTTGATATTATTATTAGTAAAGAAAATTATATGGTACAGATCTAAATCTGTACAGATTTAAAGATTTAAAGATGTGGCAAAATCTAAATCACACATCCTAAAGTTATACTTTTCACTCAAAATCGTAACTCTTCATAAAGAAAAGCGTCACTTAATGGAAAAAAGTAAATTAGAAGATTTAAAAGAAGAAATAATTAAGTTATCAAAATTAATAGATAAAAAATTAATGATTTTAACTAATGTTAATTGTAATGACACCGAATTCTTAAAATCAATACAAAATAATTTTTCTCAAAATCTTTATTTTACTATAAGTTTTATTGAAAGACTTCAAAAACCTGAAAAAACTTATTTTTCACACGGAATTTCTAAAAAATGTTACCATGGAAATGATTCCCCACATCTTTATCATACCTTCAACCCACAATTAAATTCTATAGTAGATATGCTTGAAGAAATATTAGTATCCATAAAATTTCAAAGAAATAAGAAAAAAGAGAATCCCAAAAAAGAAAAATTTCAAAATATAATCAACATAACAGATTTAAAAGTAAAACCACAACTAAAATTATGAATATTGAAGAAAAATTAGAAGAAGTTACAATGCTTTTTAAACAATTAAAAATAGCTCAAGAAAATAATGTTATGGAACAAGGATTTCAAATAGAAGAAGAATTAGTAAATTCTGAAAATATAGAAAATGAAGAACACATCCTAGATTACTCAAGTGACGAAGAACCAACAATTCCAATACAAGTAAAAAATGAAGCTGGAACATCTAAGGATAATCAATCTCAATTTAAATGGGAAACAAGTTTTGATAATTATGCCTTTAAAAAAGGTTTTATAAATAAAGATTCAAAATATACAAAAATGCCATCAAAATACATCCCTAAAATCCAGGAAATGGAAGGAGATAGAATGCTCAATTTAGACTGTAAAAAGAATGAAAAAATTTTTTTTGAAAACTGGTTGAATTCCTTCTTATTAGAAGCCTTTACTAATCCAAAACTTAGTGAATTGTCTGGAAGAGACATTTGGAATTACATAGGGTTTCATACTAAAGGAACTATAAGAGATTATATGACATCAATAGAAAACCAAATAATAGAAGAATTAGAAATAAAAACATCAGCTTATGATAAGATATTATATATAATGATGATTCTATATAAAGAATTTTTTGGAAAAAATATTATAGATCATAGACAAGAAGTCTATAATAAAGAATATCAAGAAGCAAAAAATTATTTAGCTAATATTCAGATATATGATTTATGTAATGTGGAGTCTTATATTTGTGAATATAGAATACATTATTACAAATTAAAAGAAGAAGATAAAAATCATTATCTTAGTATGTATATAACAAAACTTCCATATCATGCTAATGAATTTATAATGGAAAAATTTATAAGAGAAATAAATAGATGAACAATTGAAAATAATTTTGGTGGAGCAACCTCTGCAATAAGAGAGGAAATAAAAGAACGTTGTATGCAAGAAGCAATTCAAAAAAGATTTGCAAATATAATTAGAATTTGTTGTCAGGATAATGATGAGATACCTCAAAAATATGGTCTTAATAAAAATTTTCAAAGAAAAAGAAAATATCAATTTAGAAAAAGAAAATACTATCCAAACTGGAGAAAAAAGAGATATTTTAGAAAGAAAAATAACAATAAAAATAAAAGACAAAGAAATAACTATTGTCCGAATAAAAAAGAAAATTGTAAATGTTGGTATTGCCAAGAAGAAGGACACTATGCAAATGAATGCCCGAAAAAGAAGGATAAAAAGGATCTTACTAAACAAATAGAAATTGCTAAGTCTTATTTCATGGAACCATTAGAAGAATCTGATGACAACTTAGACTATATTTTTGAATATGTCTCGGAAACAGACTCAGAGACTGAGTAATAATGCTACATTTATTACTATAAAAATAACAGAAAAGTTTATAAATGCTTTCATAGATTCTGGAGCAACACAATGCTTTGCTAGTTCAAATATAAAACTTGATTGGAAAAAATTAAAGAAACCATTAAGAGTTAGAATAGCTGACAAATCAATACATAAAATTGACCAAAAAGCAGAGATGATTGAAATTTTTATTCAAAATTATAGGTTCATTGTTCCATCAATATATATGTTAGATTCTGGAATGGATTTTATCATAGGAAATAACTTTTTAAAGCTATATCATCTATTCATTCAAGAATTAACATATATAGTTTTAAAAGCTCCACACGATTCTTCAATAAATCAAAAATCAAAACGAATAAAAATACCGACTACTACTATAGATAAGATCTTAAAATTTAAAATATTCTCTATATTAGAGACATGTTATTTAAATCTATACTTTCAGATAAATATCCCAAAAAATAATCTTGAAATAAAGATAGAAGAACTTTTGGATGAAATTTGTGCTGAAAATCCTTTAAATATTAAAAATACAAATAACGAATTAGTAAGTATTAAATTAAAAGATCCTACAAAAGAGATAAATGTTCCAAATAAAATTCCTTATTCCGCAAGAGATAGAGAAGAATTTTCATTAGAATGTAGAGATCTTTTGGAAAAAGGAATTATAAGATTAAGTAAAAGTCCTCATGCGGCTCCAGCCTTTTATGTCGAAAACAATAATGAAATTAAAAGGGGAAAACGAAGAATGGTTATTAACTATAAGAAGATGAATGAAGCAACTATTGGTGATGCTCACAAACTTCCAAGAAAAGATTCTATTTTAGAAAAAATCAAAGGAGCGACTTGGTTTTCATCTCTTGATGCAAAATCAGGGTATTGGCAACTTCGTTTAGACGAAGAAACAAAGAAATTAACTGCTTTTACTTGCCCAACAAAAGAATCAACAAGTGTGTTGCTCTATGAATGGAATGTATTACCATTCGGATTAAAACAAGCCCCAGGTATTTATCAAAGATTTATGGAAGAAAATCTAAAAGAGTTAAATGAATTTGTTTTAGTGTACATTGATGATATACTAATTTTTACAAAACAGGATAAAGAAGATCATCTTCAAAAATTATTAATAGTTTTAGAAAGATGTAAAGAAAAAGGATTAGTTCTTAGCAAAAAGAAAGCAAGAATAGCAAAACAAGAAATAGAGTTTCTTGGGTTAATTCTATCCACTCAAGGAAAGCTAAAATTGCAGCCAAATGTCCTACAAAAGGTAAATTTATTTCCTAATAAAATAGAAGATAGAAAACAATTACAAAGATTTTTAGGGTGTATAAATTATATTTCTGATCAAGGATTTTTAAAGAACATAACAGAATACACTAAAAGCTTATTTCCAAAAATAAGTACTAAAAAAGAATGGAAATGGGATAAAAAAGACAGTATGCAAATTTAAAGAATTAAAGAATTATGTGAAAAACTTCCAGAACTTTATATTCCAGAAGAAAATGACTACTTAATAGTAGAAATAGATGCTTCAGACATAACTTGGTCAGGATGTCTAAAAGCTAAGAAAACTATAAAAAGTTTGGAACAAGAAAAAGAATCACTAGATTCTAAATATTCCTCAAAGGAATTACTTTGCAGGTATATTTCAGGAACTTTTACTCCAACAGAACAGAGATATACCACTCATAAAAAGGAAACTCTAGCAGCCATTAAATCTCTTAAGAAATGGAAAATTGATTTACTACCCAGAGAATTTACATTAAGGACAGATTCAAGTTACCTAACAGGTTTCATACGATATAATTTAAAAGTTGATTATAATCATGGACAATTGGTAAGATGGCAATTATTTTTGTTACAATATCCAATAAAAATTGAATATATTAAGGGTGACAAAAATGTTATTGCAGATACATTAACAAGAGAATGGAGTTCGTCTACAACGCATTAGATCAAGAAATTCAGAAATACGAACAAGAACTCGAAAAATGCAAGCATTGTCAGCAAATAAGGACACAGATCTAATCCCTCAAGAAGGCCATCGAAGCAATGAAATCAAACATAACAACCAAAAACATCAGAGTTCAGCCAGCTAAGCGTGGTGGACAAATCAGGTGAAGAAAAAATTCCAGAAAATAAAACAATTACTGAAATTATCAAAAAATCCACCCAAGATAAAAAATATTATGTAATTTATAATGGCCCCATGAAAGGAGTATATGATGCCTGGGAAAAAGCAGCACCATTTACACATCAATCAAGGATAATTCAAAAAGGAGGGTTTTTAACACTGGAAGAAGCAAAGGAATCTTTCAGGGAATATGAAGCTCTTCATCCAGAGCAAACCCTAAAAAGAGAAGATAAAGTTCCAATTCAAACCCAGAGAACAGGAATAATAAGAAACATTCCTACAAGGGCTGAAATCAAAGAAAAGAAAATGGTCTCTAGATCAAATCTCAGAGAAACCCTTAACATAGTCCTAAATTGGACTGAAGAAAAAAGGGCAATCTTGGGATATTATCCTATTGCCAAAGAACAGTTAACAAAGCTGGTTATATTTCCAGAAGCTTCCCCATCTGACACCTATCAGTTTTTCCAGTATGGATTAATTGATACAATTTTAATTTTTAATGATTTAAAAATTATTAGTGAGTTTCCTGCAGGATTCGTTGATGCAGTAAAGAGATTTAAAAATATGATTGACAACGTAAATCCAAGGGATATATCCCTAAAATTTACGAACAGTCAACCTATTTTTAATGAAGAAGAAGAATGCTTGGTTCCAGCACACCAAGTAATATTCATGTCCGTCTTCCCAGGAAATTTTCAACCAATTGATCAAGTTCAAGATTTAACAATCTACAGTCATGAAGGAAGACTAGCCAGCACACTAGCAAGGGTCTTTGAAAGAACTCAAAAGATAACAAGGGAATCTCACACAAGAATCAATTATAAAAGCAGAAATACTTTGCTTGTGTCCAGTAAAAGGAATGAAATTGAAGAAAGAGAGATAAGACTCTTAGTGGAATTTGAATCAGCATTCTACAACTTATCTGGACTCTTAGAAAAGCTCCCTGAAGGGATAAAGAGGAATCTCTGCTATTTGATAAAAGACAGAAAAGACCACAAGTGCCAGCTATGTGTCTCAGAATTATCTGAAGAAAGCAATAATGAAACGGAATCAGCCCACATGATAAAGGAAGAAGACAACGCATCTGAAAGTCACATGATGAAAGAGGAGGATAGCACATCTGAAGCATCTCTCAACATTATTGCATAGTGACGTAAGCGCTTAGGTCATAGAGCACCAACAATGTAGCTGGTGCAAGATAATAAACAATGACGTAAGCAATGACGTCATAAGAAGGGTAAGGATGGGAATTGTCCATCAGACCCAACCATTATAAATAGGTTGCTTAGGCAATTGAAGAGAGCATCAAACAATAGAAAGCAGAAGGCTAAGAGTACTCATATGCTAGGAGAGCAAGGAGGAAGCGGCCGAGGCGATTCTATAGTTTGAAGAAGAATTCCCTTAGGAAAAACCAATTCTAAACTCCCCTCTGGAGTTAGTATCTACAATCTCCCCTCTGGAGATAAAAACATCTTATGTAAAATATTCTAAATAAAGGAAGTTTTTCTCCAGAAAGGTACGCCTTTATCTTAATCTCATAGTTATGAATTATTTAGAAAGTTTAGAATTAACGGAAGAATCTGATTATTATCGATTATCTGCCTTATTAGATAATGAAAAACAGGCTGTTCTAAAAACAGAATTAAATCTCAAATCAAATGAAAATTTTAATAAACAAAATCTTTTAAAAGAAGTTTTTAATAGAAAAAATATAATATACTATGGAAAAATTCAACTTGAAGCCCCTATTAAGATAAAATCTGCTAATGGAGAACTTGAAATAGCTTTGATAAATGATGAAGAATTGAGTAAACAGATTGAGAAAATTAAGGATCAACAAAAAAGATCTAAAATTGGATGGATTCATATTAGTACTATACAAGTCTTAATCAAATCTACATATATGAAAGAAATTAATTCACCAATAAGCTTAGCAATCTGTGACAAAAGAATTACTGATGACCCAATAGATCAAATAATTGGAATTGTTCATGGAAACTTGGCAAACGTAAATGTTAAATTCAATGCCCATCTTGGATATGCTATACCTTTATCAACTGAAAATCTTAGAAGATCTATAAGTTTGGCTTATAAATTTCACAGAAAGAATCTAATGGAACAAGACGATGAACCATTTTCAATTACATATGCAATAAATTATGCTTTAACAAATAGCCATCATAGTATAATATTTAAAAACAGAGAAAGAATTTATGTCGATGAATTATTTCAGAAAATTGTAAAAACAGAAATACCAAAATATAAAGCTATTGAAAACCCAGTTCTTTTACTAAAAGAACCATCAGGAAAATTAATTTCATCAAATTTTCAAATAAGAGAATCCAAAATTAATAGCCCTTTAAGTTTATGTAAGTTAAAGATTAAAGAAGAAAATTCTGAAATAAAAGAATTAACAAAAAAGGTCGAAAAATTAAATGAAAAAAATATATGTAACCTATCAAGACAAGAAACAAGAGCTCTTTGAAAGAGAAAATCGGTTGAATTATTTACAGTTTTCTGAAATAAATCAAAGAGCATTTGAAACTCTAAAAATAATCTATGACAAATTGAAAGGAGAAGTTAAAGAGTTAGAAAAATTAATAGAATCTCTAGAAAATAGTGATGAATCAATGATGGAATTTGCAGAAATTCTAAGATAAATAATGAAGTATACAAAGATTGAAAGACCAGAAAACAAAATAAAAAGAAAAAGGGTGAAAAAATTAAAAAGTAAAATAAAAAAGTATAAAAGGGAATTAAATAATCTTCTGTTCGAAATTAATGACCTTATAATAAAAAGGATAGAAATAAGAACAAATATAAACAAGTTGGAGCTAAACTTAAAAAATTTATACATGCCCGGAACATCATATTATGACTTAAAAGAATTAAAGCTGTTGAGAGAAAAAATGGAGAATGAAGTTGAAAAATTAAAAAGACATTTAGAAACAACAGAAAGTGTAGAAATAAAAGAAGTTTTGGAGGATTTGAAAAATTATATTAAAGAAAAAGACAAACAGATAAAAGATTTTATATACAATAATCAATGCAAAAAAGAATATTATAAACTAAAACAAGATTAAAAAATTATAAAAATGAAATCAGAATTAGTAATAGTAGAAATGCTCAATACTTTTGATTATGAAATTACAAATTATAAAGTACCACCAACCAAATTTATACAAATTATAAACCTATTCGAAGCAAAATATGAAGAGTTGGTTAAAAATTGGTATCAGAGCCAAGTTAACGATTAAGGGTAACACTTTTTCTTTAAGCAACACTTTTAGTGATACACTTTTAAATCAATAAAAAATAAAAATCTGTAAATATGTACCAAAACACATCTGTACACTAGATGGACCCTATTAGTAATTGTAGTAAGTTAAATAACTTAAATCTTTTTTGTTTATTTTTCCGTGATAATATTAACAATTTTATTTATTATAATAATGTTATTATAATTTAATTAATTAATATGTAGTTATTAAAATTAATAAAGAATAAAAACATTGATAGATTTCTTTTAGAACTTCCGTTATTATATCTTTAATAACTTAAATTTTTTTGTTTATTTTTCCGTGATAATATTAACAATTTTATTTATTGTAATAATGTTATTATAATTTAATTAATTAATATGTAGTTATTAAAATTAATAAAGAATGAAAACATTGATAGATTTCTTTTAGAACTTCCGTTATTATATCTTTATTTCCTTTTATGTCAAAAATTATTTTTCTTGAACTTAGTAAATAACATAATTTACAATGTAATTATTAAAATGAAGTAAATAACATAATTTAAAATGTAATTGTTAAAATTAATAATAATATAAATGAAAGTTACTTATTTAGAATTTTTGTAATTATATTTTACTTTATTTTATGTTATAATATTTATATTTTGTATTAGTTGCTAGTTATTAATAGGTTTAATTACTCTGTTGGTCCCTATAATTTCGCAAAATTTTCATTTAGGTCTTTATATTTTTTTCTTTTAGTTGAGTCATTGCACCAAATTTTATTTTTAATTGGGTCCCTATACTTTTTTTTCTTTTATTTGGGTTCTTGCACCAATTTTTTTCTTAATTGGATCCCTATATAATTAAACCAATTACTGTTAAGAGGGACCTAGAAAAAAAAATTGGTGCAGGACCCAATTAAAAGGAAAAAGTATAGGGGTCTAATTGAAAATTTCGCAAAATTATAGGGACTAACAGAGTAATTAAACCTTATTAATATTAATAAATACAGAAAATATAAAAATATATAATTTTTAGAGTTTTATATATTTATTTTTAATTTCTGTTTTAATGTTTTTTAATTTTATTGTAATTTATATTATATTTTTTTGATATATATTTGATTTTAAATTTTGGACGATTATGAAATTATTATTAATTTTTTGTACCAGGCTAACAAGAATCTGCTATCTCGTAAGCTTGATTTGCCGGAGATGTGGCACCAGCGATTGACCAGGCTTTATGAACAACGAGATTCTATCATGTATCAAGAGTGGGACAGATTAGAGGGCATTCCGCCTTGCTATCTGCTCTTGTGGAAAGGTAGGGGTCGGAGACTCATTCCTTCGTATTGCCAGCCGGTGAAGTTATAGTAACATTGGAGGAAGTGTTACACATATTTGGCCTATCGATTGATGGAGAGGTTGTGACTGGTTAGACCGATAGCATTCAGTATTTCTTGGCCAACCAAAGCATAACAATTTTTTGTAGTGAACCTGTTTAAGTAGTTCATCTAAAAGTTACATAAAGCTGGCTTGGGTTCTCCATATTAGAGACACATAGTCTCTAGACACTTGGGAATCTGTTCAGTAATACGTTAGGTGTCACATCTTCTGTCTGCTGGGAATGACCCTCTTTGCGGATAAGTCGACGGTGTATGCCCACATGAAGTACCTACCACTACTCCAAAATTTTGAGCAAATAAGCACTTACAGTTGGGGGTCAACAACTCTCGCACATCTTTACAAGTCATTATGTCGTACATCGCTGTACGATTGCAAGGAGATGGATGGCCTGCTTGATTTGTTGTTTGTTTGGGCGTGAGAGCGAATGCCCTTTCTTGCCCCCATTCTAAGACAGCGGTTTGCATCCGCTGATATACCGGTTACACGCAGGTAACACCATAACAGTACATAATTTATTGGAGTTTGACTCGTATTTTATTTATGTTTATTTAAATTCTATTATAACATTGTGTGTTGCAAGTGGAGTTATCATCCATGAACCAAGACATGGATGTCGAGGAGCGCAGCGTCTATTAGGCATGACATAAACTACATAGAAGAGGTCAGTATCGGTATTAATTTTATAAGAATAATTTATGATATTAATAATCTAACTTAACCCATGCAACATTTTGTAGTTTGTTTGGCAGCCATACCTCGACATCATCATCTCGGCCAAATTACATCACTACCTTGATGTGTGTGGCACGATAGGGCCGTTGCTTTCATTCGAGTGTGTTGAATGGCATCTTGTGGACCGAGTAGTTCGCCAATACGGGTATGCACAGTCCCCCCTCTGCTGGCACATGCCATCCCTCTTGACCAGTATTGTTACACTCTTCAGGGAGTACAGTGCCATGATTGGAGCACCATACTCGACGAATGGATTCAATAATGGGAGAACCGCTACAATAGTCGGTTGCAAGATAGGAATCTGCAACCTATCACTGACTTTAGCATGTCTGTCGAGTACCGTAGTTGGTACCTTGGATTATTCTGGATGTACCTGAGGTTGTTGGAGTTCATTCCTCATCAGTCACCCCAGTAGCCACCCTAGTAACCATATGCAGTATTCCAGCCATGTCTTTATGATCGCCATAACTACCTCAGCCATCACAGCACAACCATCACTGCCATTATCATAACCATCACATCCATCATAGCTAGCACCACAGCGAGCACCACAACTTGCTACACAGCGAGCATAGCCGTCTGGGATACGAGTTTATAGACTTTCCCCCATTGTCACCATAGGTTGATAAGTCTGTGGATGAAGCGTTAATCCATCATTTCCTTGCTAGTAGTGCTCCTCTTGAGGATATCCTCCCTGTAGAGCCATCACAGCAATCGCCGCAGTCAAACTAGGCATTGGTGGATGGTTTGGCTCGTCAAAGCTATCGTACCCCCACATCCGATAGTCAAACAGGTGGTTGCATCAATTCGCATCTTGAGATCGATACAGGTCGTCTGAATGTGCCAATAGAGGCTCCGAGTAGTCTTGACTTGAATGCACCGACAAAGCAGGAGGTTGTTGACGAGTATATCTCTAGTCCTTTCGCTCCAGCAGAAGCAGGTGGGTCAGAAACAGTACAGGAACAGACAGTTGGTCATCAGTATAACCTACAGACAGATGCCTGTTCACCGAACAGGTTTACTCTGTCAAGTGTTAACAAAATAGCGAACAAGTTGATGCGATTTTTTAAGAAGAAGCCGTGAGCTGATTAGTTGAACTTAGTCTATTTACTATTTGTATTAGTTGCATTCATCTTGATTTTAGTCAAATTTAGTCTATTTAATCTTTGTGTTAGTCAATTTAAAATTCACAAAACTTCCTTCACTTTTGTACTATATTATTTTCCTATATATTGAGAATTGAGAAATAAAACCAAGTAACCAACTACTACTAACTACGTAAAAACAAAATCATCTAGCATTGTTAAGTATGTAATATTTTTTTATCATAAATACTAAAGATTCAATTTCGAACTTGAGATAAAATAAAAGCAACATTCATATTTTCGAAAGGACTAAAAGAGCATAAATTGAAATTGGATTAAAAAGAAAAAATAGAATTTAATTTTATATCTGTAAACCATGTCAAATTAACAAATAATTAGTCAATAAATTAATTTTTAATAAAAGAAATTAGAAATATGAATTTTATACTTTTATGAGATAGAGCTAATTAAAATAAGAATTTTGATACTAATTTTAAAAAATTTGGCCCAAAATTGGGCCGAACAGACCAAACCGATCGAACCAAGCCCAAACCAAGCCCATGGGCCCAACCAAACCCATAAATAAAATGAGCTTCAGCTCATTACCTTCTTCCTCATTGTTGTTTCACGCTGAAACATAAAAGGGGAGAGGAAGAAGGTTTCCAAAACCCTTGCCTTCCATTCAAATTACCATATATTCTCACTCCGACCTCCGATCGCCATATCGTTTGCGGCCACGTGTCCAGCGTGTCAAGCTCTACAAAGTCCAGTATTTAATTAGGTAAGAAATTTACAATTTCTATCTCGATTCTCTCATCTCCAATTTCGAAATTTGCTAAGTTTGGTGTTGAGATTTTGTTGAATCTTGATGTTTAGGAGCATTTTGACCTTGTGAATTTGTTGGGTCTTGCTCCAATTTCGTGTTAGTAAGGTAAGACAACTTTAAACCTAGTGAATCCCTTGATTACATGTGTTTGTATATTGAAATTGGTATATGAATGTGATAATATGTGTTAAGTAGTGTATATGTAAAATTGGAACTCATTTGAAGAGATTGGAAGCTTTGTTTGAGCCTTGGGTGTTGAGGTTTCAGTGTTAGAAACTTGTGATCTCATCACTTTGGGTGTTGTTGACTTAGGAGAGAAATTGGCCAAGGTATGGTGGTGGTTTCTCGTATTTAATATATAATGTCTCGTAAAAACTTAGGCTAAGTGACTATACGATAGGTGTGAATGTATGAGTATGTTAATTGTTTAGTACCTTTGATGATATTTGTTGATATGGATTGAGCATTTGTTAGTGTTTATTGATTATGATGGAAATAGAATGATAAATGATGGTTTAATGATGATTGATAAGTTGGTAATAATGAATATGTATATATGATGGTATGTTAATGGTTGTTGGTATAATTGTGAAGTTTATGTATAGGAGTTTTGTGAAAGTGAGATATAGTGGGTGATGGAAAGGTGTGGTATTGTGTTAATATGATATGGTATGTTGTGGTGCTGATTATATAAATAGAATGTTGAGGTTGAGTCTGATTTTTAATGAAAATATAGGTTGAGGGTTTTTGTGTAAATTTGATTTTTGGCTGAATTTTGGTGAGCAATAAATTGGCTTCTGGACCCCTAAATTATTTCAAACTTATTTTATATGAAAATTGGGTCCGTGAAGTTTACGCCGTTTAAAGAACAAATGAAAAATATTTTAAAACGAAAAAGTTATGCGCGTTGGAAATTCGGAATGCAAAGTTGAAAATTCTGCAGCATTCAGCACTTTTGCTATTCTGCATAGCTTGCGTATGCAACCACTATACGCGACACGACCAACCTATTCGAGTTGGGCACCTTGCATATGCGAGCAGGTTGCTTGCGTACGCGAGTAGTGGTTTTTGAGGGATTGCATACGCGACCACCTGCACGCGACGCGACCACTTGCACGCGTTATGATGCAAGGGTGTGGTTCGCCCCACTTGCTCCGGGTTATGATGAATTATGTATAAAAGTGCAATTATATGATGTATAAGTGATGTTATGGCTATAATGAATGATTATGAAATGATTATGAAGGTTTATGCGGCTTATGCACTAAATTTTATCTGAGATACAAGTTTTTCTGGGTAAAGTACCGTGGTTTGCCACCATGTGTTCTAAGTTGAGACTCGACACTCTATTGCCCTACAACGTAAGGGTGACCGGACACTTGTAAATTTTCGAGAAGGATACCCCCCCCCCATTGAGCAATTTTATATATGAGAAAAAGCTATGCATAGACTTTTGAGGATGCGCGTTGGGGGACAGTCCAGCCGGACTTATCGGGTTGGCTTTATAACTGACAGATGAGACTCATCAGCCATATGACATGCATACATCATATGCATATTGATTGAATTGCTTGTTTGTGTATTAATTGGGAATGCATAAGTGATTTTAATATGCTAATTGTTATACTTGCTATCTGTATTACTTGTATACTACGTGTGTTTGTCATTGTCTGCTTGTTTGTCTATGTGATTTTACCGGAGCTGGAGGAATGGAGGAAAGACGGAGAGATTAAGGGTTTTATTCAAGTTTTGGTTAAGTTTAGGAATCCTTAGAGAACCACCTGTTTATCATTTCTGTTTTCGTTCTTTAAGTCTTATAATCTGAGTGTCGGAGTTCTAGAATTGCCTCTGACTTTTCCAGGACCTTATATCTTATGTATGCGGCACCTTTACCATACTGAGAACCTCCGGTTCTCATTCCATATGAATATTTATGTTTTTCAAATGCAGGTCGAGAGGCACCTCGCTAGGCGTCTGGAGTCCTTAGAGGTCGTAATACCACACCGCCTCTGTTTTACGATTTAAGCGTAAAGCTCTATGTGGTAGGGTGTTACAATATCCACACCAATAAACAATAAATTAAAAAATAAGCATATAAGGCATGATAATGGAAGGAAGAAATTGGCAAAGATTGAAGAGAAACAAGAACCCAAAGGTGGAAAATGGAGTTGAGAAGATAGGGTTTGAGATAGAGAGAAAGAGAGCAATTTTTATCTGAGATCTAACCTGCTTAGAATTTGCTTCAGGGTTCACCACAGCTGAATCCTTCTTTGGTGGAGGTGCTGATTTTAGTTTACCTGTAGTGGAGTTTAGTACTATCAAGGATATGCTCTTGGTTGGGAGAGAAAATGATCACTCTTTACCAAAATTCAGATTATGATAGTACCACTGAAAACATTTTAAGATAGGAGATAAAATTATAAATTCTTTAGTAGACAATTTCATTAAATTTATGTAACCTACTTTGACTCGACACTTTTATATGCAGGTATATCAAAATACCAGTTACATGAAAAAAGATTCTAAGAAAAATAATATACTTAAAATATTCACCTCAACTAAATCAAGTTTAAGCTTCCTGGCAGGATCCAATGCTTCAAACCTTGACATCATTGAATGATTCTCCTGTATATACTTATACATTAGAGAAGAAGTTCATAAGTCAAGAAAAAACTTTCTATGAATTTTATATTGTTATAAATAGCAAACAAAGATGATCTATCAAGTAGATATATATTTAAATTAGTATGTCTCCATCCTTAGTAGATCTATGGATATCTACCACATAAGCATGAGTGCATGACTCGAAAACATATTGTCATTCATAAAGCAAAACAACAAAACTGCAAGCCCAACAATAATGAGCTAATGTATGGACAGTCTCTGCGTGCATGCATCCCCTAACTCAAAATTTATATTCATTATCAAATGCATTGGGGGCACCATTCTAAAAGGTCTAAGTGTCCGGCCACATCTTGCGACGGAGGGTCAACAGAAACTTAAATCTCAACCTGGAGCAAGTGCCGACCCACTGCATCTTCCCAGGGAAATTTGGGAATCAGATAAAGTTTTAAAATCACGTATCATTCTCAACCAAGAGCAAGTGGGAGCGAACCACTGGATCTATCCCGGAAGGCTCAAACCAAACCCGGAGCAAGTGGATCAATGCCACTGCATCTACCCAGGCAAGTACACACACACACACACACACACACACACACACACACACACACACATATATATATATATCAATTAGAATCATTATCAATATCAATTTCATTATCACTTTTCATTCTCAATCTTATTATCAATCTTAGTCTCAATCTCATACTTTAGTATTTAAACTCGTTCATCATCATCATTCATTATCATAGTTAGTTACCATTCATCATCACAATCATTCTCACCATATATTATTCCATATTTGTTCATTTTCCTCTAATTCCCTAACTCAACTCTTTAGGTTTCATTCTTGACTCCTCTATCCTTAATTCCATCAGCTCTAGACTTGTATCAGGGTTTATATAATTCAGAAGGCTCAAGAAATGGTTGAAAGCTTAAAAATTTACTTTTCAAAAATAGGAGTGGTCGCATACGCATAAGTGTAAATTTGACAAGTCGCATACGCGGAACACCTTTGCATATGCGGAAGGTTTGGACAATGGGACTCGCTCGCATCTGCATGACTTGCATAGCGGATGCATGAGTGTTGGAAGTGGCCAACTCCTGCGTACGCACGATGAGTTTTGTGTACGATTACATATCAGGACTTGAAAATTTCTGATATTTTGCAAAAATCAGTTTTTCAGTCCAAAGTTCAAACTTTTATAACTCTTTCCAAAAAATTCATTTTTCAACCATTCTTGAACCGTTGAAAAAATCGAAAAATGAATTTTCATAAAAAAATATAATTTTGAAAAGTTTTCAACTCCGAGAACCGAGTTACGACCCGCCAAAGTTGGCCAAAAATCAGTTTTTAACTAAAAACAGGATTTGGCAACTTTCCAAGGTTCATAAGCCAAAACAGTTTCTAACTCAACAAAACAACCCAAACCACTTCAAATCCACTCATTCACAATCAACCAAAATCAAGCCTACTCAAAATCATTGTTAGTCATCACCATACCTAGATCAAAACCAATTGTCAGTTATCACATCCTAATTCAGGCATAATCGTCAAACTTACTCTCTTATTCCTAAACCCTTGAATTATACTTAAGTTACTATTTCAAAGTCTTTAGCTCGTTAATCAAATCTCTTTTCGTTAATAACAAGAATCAAATGGGTAAAATCACAATTCAACCAAATTATGAAAATTCGATTCTCTTTAAAATCCTTAGAAGTATTCAAGACTTATCTCTTTTGGTAATTAATTCAAACCAAATTCATTTTCGAAATCATAACCAAAACTCATTCAAATTCTTAAAAAAATTTTGGCAGCACCTCCCCTAAAAACTGGAGTTTGCCACTCATCACAGGTCCCCTCTTTTCAACCTAAACTCAACAAAAACCAACCTTTCAATTTAACGTTTCCAAGTCCTTCATTCAAAACCAATCATTTTCAATCTAAAATCCAAAATCAACATATTCAATCAATTTTACCAAAACTCAGAAAATCAACCAATTACCAACAACCATAACCTTTCAATCACAACAGAAAATCATTCACATCATAGACATTCATCTATTTGCATTAATCTACTAAACTTGTCAGGTATTCAATGCCCAAAATATTTATATTTTGAAACAAACCCCTACATCGAGGAATCAAGTTTGTAGCAATTCTTAACGCAATAAATCTCTTTCTCCCCGGCCCGTAACAGTAGCGGCTGCATCCACAGCTTCGCTTATGTCTGCAACAACAGAAATGACTTTAATCTCAACATGCAACTTGATAACTCAATCCTAAATCATCAATGTCGCAAAATCCTTAATAACATATAGCGAAAAACTACCGACGAGGGTTCTGAGACAGAGATACTTACTAAAATAAGAGAACGACGCAGCAGCAGTCTCTGAACCGATCCGCCAGAAGCTCCGACAACTATCTCGAGCAACAGTGGCGACCAAAACTACAGTGACAGCAACTATAACAACCAAGTAGAGACGATAACGTTTCCGGAATTCAAAAGAATGAAAACCAAAAGCAAAACCCTTACTAATAGTGGTTCTTAGCGACGGCAGTGCCGTTTTTTGGCGGCCAGGCATGGCGGCGAGGTTTTCTACTCCTCCGACAGCGACACCCGCGGTGGCAACCTCTCTATTTTCTCTCTTCATGAAGCCCACACTACCTTGATGATGGCGACGCTCCTCACAGCTCTAGGGACGGAAATGACGAATATGACGGCGATAGGACAGCTCGACGGCGACATTGGAACGGCGGCGACGACCAGGGGAGCTCTGTGCGAAGCTGACGGCGATTGGGCGCAACTCCTCCAGCTCGCATCTTCTCCCTCTTCTTGGCAAAAATGACGCGGCTTGTGGCTCCACGGACGGCGATGAGACGACGAAACGACGAGGCGACAAGGAAAGCTCCCCGCGTTCGGCCCCTCTCTCTCTCTCTCTCTCTCTCTCTCTCTCTCTCTCTCTCTCTCTCTCTCTCTCTCTCTCTCTCTCTCTCTCTCTCTCTCTCTCTCTCTTCCTTTCGTGACTGGCGACACGACAGTGCGGCGGCAGTAATGCTCGCCGGCGCCATTCTCTCTCTTCCCTTCTTTTCCTTCCTTCTCTTCGCAGCCTTCCCCCTCTTTTCTCTTTTCTTTCTTTCAGCGTTGGTGGGTATGGGGTAAAGAGAGGGTGAGTGGCGGCTGGGGATTAGGGTTTTGTGTGTTTAATTTTTTAGGGTTAGGGTTTGATTTGGGGTAAATATGAAATTAGAAATTTTTGGATACATTAGGATTTAGTAAAGGTTTAATTATTTTGTTAGTCCCTATAATTTCGCAAAATTTTCAATTAGGTTTTTTTTTCTTTTTAATTGAGTTTTTGAACCAAATTTTTTTAATTAGGTCCTTACACTTTTTTTTCTTTTATTTAGGTCCCTATACCAATTCTTTTTTTTTTTAGTTGGGTCCCTATAAAATTAAGCCAATTACTATTAAGAAGAACTTAATTGAAAAAAAAATTAGTGTAGGGACTCAATTAAAAAGAAAAAAGTATAGGGACCTAATTGAAAATTTCACGAAACTATAAGGACCAATAGAGTAATTAAACCTTTAGTAAATTCTAAATCAAATTAGGTTATATTATATTAATTTTAAAATCTAATTTAATCCCTTAAAATTACTTTAAAAATATTATTTAATTATCAATTTGTTAATTGACTTTTAATCAAATATTTTAATTTAAAATTAGAGATAATATAATTCATTTTTTTGTTTATAAAAATTTAAATATTAAATTTCAAAATCTCAATTATTTAAATAAAATTATATAAAATTTTTATTATTTTACAACTACTAAAATTTATAATTTAAATATATAAAATACTCAATAATTATAAAATTGAATAAAAATTTTAATTTATTTTAAACTTAATTTATCAAAATTCGTTTTGATTATCTTTAATAAGATAATTTCTAAGATAAAAATCTTTAATAAATAAATAAATTAAAATTAGTTCATAATAAATTTTTTTAAAAATTTTGAGTGTTACAAAAAGCAATTTTCTCAAATATTATAATTCTATAAATTTTCAAAGTCAAAGCACAAAATATATATTGACATAAAATTCGTTAAGAACTATCAAATAGATTAGTGGATATTTTCGTCAAAGACAAAAATTAAAAAGTAAATGCATGCGGGTTAGGTTGTGGACCATAGGGCCGAAGTGCAGCATATAATACGATATTATTTTCAAAAAGGCCCACAGGATATGTCCAAAGCAAAAGCTCCACAAGACCAAGCCTATATGAATAACTATGCTGAGCCAATTCATGGGTTATGAGTTATGACCCAACAAGTGAACTAACAACCTGCTTAATTTTCTTGTTTGGCCTATTATTAATTAATTTATTACCGTTAGGTAAATGTTTGTGTCAAATTCCATTTTTGTTTCTAACGTTTTATTTTCATTATATTTTAATTCTTAAATAAAAAATTTAAATCATACTCTTTTAATTTTTTTTCTTTTTTTTTCACTTTTTTTTGTCATAAAATCACTACCACCAAGGCCTCACCACCACACCACAACACTATTACCTCTTTACTTTCTCTTCTTCGTTCTTTTTTCTCTTCTTTTCTTTCGACCTTTTTGTTTGAGATGATATATGTGCTAGTGTAGTGATACTATATTGGTAATAGAGTGATAAAAAAAAAGGAGAACGAAAAAGAAAAGGATGGTGTTTACATTGGCAATAAAAAGAAGATGATGGGAATAAAAGAAAAGAATAACTAAAAAGGAGTATAGTTGAAATAATAAAAAAGTTAGAGATATATAAAATGAATAAAATAATAAAAAAATATGACCTAGCTTAACTATTATATACTAAAATAATATTTTATTTTTACTAATGCCTTTTTACTTATAAAATGCTACCTTCTTTTATTTATGGTTTTTATATTATATTTGATATTTTCTTTCTTTAAGTAAATTTATCTTTAATAACTATTCGCAATTTTTCTTTCTCTTTGGGATTAACATGATGTCTCGAACATATTCTTATTATTTTGTGATTTTTTTAAAAATATTATGTGCAAACAAAAATTAATCATGTATTTATATATAAATAAATAATTTATTTTATTTTTAATATGTATTTTATATTTTAATATTATACACTAATAATTAATTTTGATAACTATTTTTATAGTTAATTTTATGAGAATGTTGATGCAAATAAGGATGTTTAGTTTGATGTATAATTAACTAATTACTTTGGTCTCTAGTGATTCTCTTATTAATTAGTTTTCTATCTATCGTGTCCACTTTACTCATTTTAAAAAAATTATGTGATCATATATAAGTATTTTTAATAATAAGAAATTATGGTATATTAATCTATTTTGACCTTCACTATATATGCAAAAATTACGGTATGCGATGAAGTTTAATTTTATGTAAATTATTGTATATATTTTTAGAGATTTCATGTAATTTTTTTTATTTTTGTGTTTAATTGATTAAATTTGTGACTCTTAATTCTAGTTGCGATTAACGATAAATTTGTATGATTCTTGATCATAAATTAAAAATGTTTAAATTTTGAATTATCCATTTGGTATTTTAATATATTTGTTAGTATTTCATGTTAATTTAGATTCAAGTGAAAGTATAAAATATGGCTAAAAAGGAAAAGAATCACAAAACAAAAAGTTTAACATTTGTAGTCTCGTCCAAGCAAAGAAGTATTATTTAGGTGAAATATTACCTAAACAACATTTGTTGTTCAAATAAAATTTCGCTCAGACAAAATTTTTCACCTAAGCGACAGTGTCATCATGTGCCTAGATTAACGAGTATGTGGGTTTGCGATTTAGACCCTAAATAAGGTCCAAGCATCATATTTTTAAAGTATTTCAAGGAGGAATGCAAGAAAAAACACTAAGTAGTCTTAGATTTTAGTTTTAGGATTTTTAGTTAATTTTCTCTAGTTCTAGGTTTTAGTTTTGTTAATTAATTGTAGTTTTGAGTTTATAATTTATTATTTTTCTACTTTAGTTTTTCTTGAATTTCTTGTTACTTTTTTTAATTTGCTATTTTTAGTTTATGAATCATTGTCGGATTCTTCTTTAATGTAATTTGATATTTTATGTTTTATTCATACTTAATTGAGTTATTATTATTGCTTTCTTGCATTGGGTAGCTATAGATTTTACTAATTCTTGTAATTTATGATGCTTTATGTTTATGCACACCAAGTGTTTGATAAATTGTTAACTTTAGTCATGGAGTAAATTTTTCTTTTCTTGATTTAGGGTTGAGAAATTAGGTAACTTTGAGTCATTGATATTCAATATTGATTGATAATTTAGGATTGTTAATTAATCTTATCTCCATTGACGCTAATCTTTTACTAATTCAATTAGTAATTTGGTTATTAGGACTTATGGATTATGATTAATTATACCTACTTGACTTTCATCAATGTGTAGAGATTAATGAAGTGAGATTAATTCTTCATAATTGCTATATTTTTGTCAATGATAAGGATAGTGATCCTTAGTCCTCAACCTAACCAAGACCCTTTTAGCATTTGAGTTTATTTTCTTTTTCTAATTAATTATCTTATTTTCTCTTAATTTTATTTCTTGTTTGCTCTTTTAATTTTTTGTTATTTAAATTTTTGTTAATTGTGATCCAAACCTCAATTTTTTCATAGCCAATAATTAAGCAATTCATTGTAATTTTTAGGGAGAACAATCCAAAATTAAAACTTTTGGTTGTTGTTTTAGATTTGCGATATTTAAACTAAACTTTGAATAGCGTTGAATTCTAGTGTTTAGCGCTTGTTCAAGTTTTTAACACTGTTATCAGAAATTTGCAAATTATAATGTGTGCTTATTATTGGCTATAGTATGAATATTATAAATATGCTTGTTTTTCAATTTTTATTAGCTTTTTTATTTTAATTCTCTCTTCTCTTATAAGTCCCATCTTTGTGGCTTTGAGTATGGTTGTGACTATATTGCAGGAAATCGAAATTTTAACGACGGTTACACCAAGAAAGAAATTCTTAAATGAGGGAGGAGTCATATTTGTATGGACAATTCTCGTGACGACAATCTCCTCCACCCTATTATGTTCACAATTCTTCCTATTGTACATACCAATCTAATAGATATGGACGGTCTTTACTATAACTATGAGCCGCAATGGTACATATTAATATGAATTTTAGTACTAATATCTTTGATTTTTTTATGCAAAATTTAATACTAATTATCACCATAATATTCATATTTATTATATCTTATTTGTTAATATTCAACCATATCGTTTATTTAAATTAAATAGATAATTTTGTATATACAATGTATAACTATATATACTATTGTGTTAATTAATATCCTAAGATTAATTCTTTATAGAGAAATATGATGTAATTTCTAAAATAATAGCTTAACATAACGTATTCAAATTAATTTTTTTAACACATAACTAGTAATATTATAATGAATTATTTTAAAATTTTTGAAAAAAAAATTATTTAGTATAATATAATTCGAATAGAGTGAATTCAAATTTTATATATAAAAATTTGTGTATAAATCAAATAAGGGTGAGTTAATTTACTTAAGAAATACTCATTTGATTTACTATAATGGACAAAATACATAAATAAATTAAATCAGCTCAATTTAATTTGTTTGAAATCCTAATAAATTAACTTATTCTCGTTCTATTTACTATCAATCTTTTTAAATCGAATATAGCTTATTCGATTTATATAAAAATGTGGTTATGCAAAATGCAGGTAATATTTTCAATTTTAGAGAATCTACGTAATTTCTTTCTTCGGCCGGTTTAATTACGTTTTTTTACCCAAAAAAATTACAAGTAATGAATTATTATTATCATTATTATTATTATTATTATTATTATTATTATTATTATTATTAACTTTCTGTCATATAGTCGTACCATCCATGATGTATTATGTCCACGCTTCTGAAGCCTGCACTTAATGAAAAGAGATAAGAGGGATGCTGCAGCTGTATGCATGTATGTACTTGTTTACTTGATTCATTGAAATTTTTCTGTCAAGTTAAAGTTGAAAAGTTACAGCTTTTATCCTGGATCTATGGTTTCTAATGCCAGGGTCATAGAAGACAAGAGGCGTGTATTTAATTGCTTTACAGCATGCTGTATAGATATATTCATTCATCAATTCGGATTTTAAAATGGCAAAGCTTAGAAGAAAAATTAAAAAAGGTAACAGAAAAAAAAAATGTGTGGGAAAAATGGGCCAAGACTTTGCAGACACGCAGGCTATGTTACCTAAGAAACACAGATTTGATGTGTCCAATTAGATTTAGCACATACGTGTCACTGTACATGCTGATGTCTCTTACCCACTTTTTCATCCTTTCTTTTTCTTTTTTATTTTTCCTTTGTTTTTCGGTTGAGAATGTTAGTTGCAAATTCTAGTATTTAGATTTTGGATTTGTTATATAAATAATAACTTTTGTAAATAATAAAAGAGTGAATATCTCATTCGGTTTTTGACAATTATTTCAAAAGGACAATGAGATAAAAAAAAAAACATTTAACTCGGTCTCTGATATTTTTTTGAGACTGATTAGTCCCTATGCAAAAAAAACAACATTGACTTTTTTTTGGCATATGGACTAATCAGTTCCATAAAAATAAATTTCAGAGGCCGGATTGGTATTTATTTTTGTCAAGGGCCTCGTTGTCTTTTGAAGTAATTGTCAAGGACTATTTTCAGTTTTTCTCAATAATAAATAATGGATTTTAGAATTGATCTAATAAAATAAAAAATATTCTACTTCTAAATTATCTCTTAAACTTTAATATTAGGATAATTATCTAATAAATTGTACATCCAGCTATTATTAATTGTACATAAGTAAATCAATCAAAAAAATAACCATCCAATTAAAAAGAATTAACATAATCATCTCCATATCTATTAAATTGAACATCTAATATATTTATTATTCACATTATTTAATATTTTTATTATCTACCTATACTTTTCCTTAGATCATATATCATGATTAATCCATTAATGACTTAATGTGCGTAGATAATTAAAAAAATTACACATTTTCATGATTGGTTTGATACTAGATACTAATATTATAGCAATTAATTTCTCCAAACAACTTAACAAGTTTTTAAATAAGTTTATTATAAAGTTTATAGAAGACAATTTTTTATTGGATTTCAACTTTAAATATTTTTTAATTAAGTTTTGGATATTTTTGTTTTAAAAATTTTAGATATTTTTTTACATTAAATATTGACCGCAATAGTAGTTGTGTTTCCAACACTTTATTGATATTTTATTAGATTCACTAAAATTTTCATTATTTTTGGTTCATAATTTCCAAAATATTTGTTCATATAAATTCCTTATTATTTACATTCTTATCAAAAAAACATATCTCACATAGAGGGAGAAACAAGAAGAAAGAAATATCCATCATGTATCCACAAAAAGGGAAATTGTATCCAATAAGATTAGGCATTGCTTCTTGTTTTGATCCGAATCACTTCACACATGCTTCACTTTTAGACTCTTCCATCACATGCTAGTGCTACCTAGTAACTTCCAATTCCCAACAACCCAAAATGAAAAATACCAAACTCATTGAGAAACTTTGGTTAATTATTCTTTAGCTCCAACCAACCGATCTATCTGACTCTGAGTGTTAGGAAAGCCATAAAATACAATACCATGGAAGAAGGAAGAATCAATATTCCTAGCATACCCTCAAGAAGAGAAGCTTCTCCTCACCAAGATGATTATTCAACAAGAGAGGTTCCTTGTTCTTTTCAACATCATAGTAGTGTGGAAGGTAACATTAATAATAATAATAATAATAATAATAGTAATATTGATGTGTCAATGTTTTCATATGCACGATGTTATTGTTACTATTTAATGGAAGCTATGCCTCAGCCAGGACCAACATGGTCAACAACTGATCCTTGTGTAATGGCTGAGCCGCCATCATCATCATTATCATCTTCCTCTGTAATAACCATTGAAGACTACAATAAGAATAATAGTAATCAAGGTTCTTCATATTCTTCTTGGTGGATGGGATTTCTTGATGACTTAGATGGGAAGAACATGAACATTATTGATGATAATGAGGAAACATCATTGGATTGTTACCCTTTTGTGGATAATAATTCTAAGGATGGGATTTGTTATGAATCACAATCTTTGGTGGATGCAATAGATCTTAGTTGTTGCTACCCAGATGATTGGTTGATGGTTCCAACAATGGAGAAGGATTGGGGAGAAATAGTATAGAAATTTACTATTATTAGCCTTAGCTTTTTTTTTTTTAAAAAAAATATTTTGCACAATATGATCAACAAATTCATGTTCTTCTTGTATAAGAATATTGATAGAAATGTTAGTTATTTTGGTCACTTATCTTTTTTTTAAATTTTTTTATTATTATCTTCTTTTTAACTTGTACTTTTACACTTCGCGCTATCCCTTGTCTTAATTTCTAGGTTGAAATCCAAAATAAATCGTCGTCCCTCCCACATTTTGAAAATTCGATTACTTTTTTTTCTCCTTTCAGATTCATGAAGAAAGAAATGGGTTTGAGGATGTTTGCTCTTAAACCCTGCTTTTATGTGTAAGTTTAAATAACAAGCCAATGTTTACGGCAAACAGAGGAGTTGTACTCAGTGATAAATGTTCGAATAAAAAGATGTGATTTTTTGGGTTCTTTCTATTGCTGTAAGAGCTCCTTTAACATAAAAAATTAGAGATGAATTAACTCGTATAGAGAGAGAATGATATTTCTTCTGCAAGAATGCTTGGTCTACACGTGGAATGACAATAGAGTAGCTGGATAGATTTTGACTTAGTTTCTGAAAGAGTTATAGACTCATGGCTGACTTGGCAACTGATATGATCTCAATCAATAATATTTGTAAGAACCACTATCATTACATGAATGAATCCAGTTCAAATATATATAGTATGCTAAGAAACTAAATACATTCCTAAAAATAATAAATAGCTTAAGCAAAATAAAAATTTTGCATTATCAATGCTAGTATAATATACAAATGAATTCTCCAAAGTAAAATTAAAAAGAAAAGATACTTGAATAATTTAAAACATATTTAATATATTTTTATTTTAGTCATTTATTCTTGGTTATATATATTTTGTTAATAGATTAAAAGATTAAATTTACTACTCATTTTATTCCAAAGTCGTATATTTATCTGATACATATTTAAGAGAATATTTTCGTTATTTTAGAAATAAGATATAAAATAATAATCTTATCATGTTCAAAAATCTGAATATTAGAAGAATTATACTATACTGGATTGAATATCAAAAAGAACAAAAATTTATCTAAAAAATAGTGGTGCTAAAATTATGGCACGCACTTATAAGATTTATTGAGTTAAGTGAGAATAGTAAAAAACTAAAGAATTCCTTTCAAATTCATTGAAAAGCACAAATTTAAATTTATCTAATTATATTTAAATTTAATTTGTTGTTTGAATTTGTCAAAAGATTTAATATAATTTTAATTTATTTAATAGTTTTTAAAAGTTTAAAATGTAAATTAGATCTAATTTAAATTAATTATCACATCTTTAAGTGTTTAATATTTAAATCAAATATATCTTTTCTTTGATACTTTCATTGTCTTTGAAAAAATGAGCAACTTTTGTTTTGAACTGAAGCAATTCACAACTTCAACTTCAACTTTAGAGTTGAAGAAAGCTAAACTCGTTTAGAATTTGTTTATTCATAAACACATATTAATATTAATTTTTACACAGGTTCCTCAAGACAATTATATTACCGTTATGTTTATTTTATTTTGTTGGTTCAAACAATTTAGTAAATCTTTTTTTTAATATTTTATATTAATTTAAATTTTGTAGTTTAATATACACTTTATTTTTTGTTGTTCATGTTGTTGACAATTGCTTATATGAATAACTTGAAAAAATTTGGTGATATCGAAAGAAATTTATGTTGTAATATAAAGGATTAAGTACTTTTTTTGTCTTTAATGTCTTCGGTAAAAATCAAAATCGTCCTTAACCTTTTTTTTATTAAAATCACCCTCAACGTTACTGAATGTTTTAAAATCATCCTTTTGAACATAATAATTTTTGAAATGACACAAATACCCTTTTTCTATTACCACTAATTACCTCAATCCCCACCCACCCATTATTCCCACCTCTTTCCACTGCACTTAAAACAGAAAAATTAAAATGAAAAAAGGAACAAATTCTGTTCGTTAGGGCCGTTGTCATCGTCGCCGGAGAACGTGCGACACTTAGTCGATGATGCTTGGGGCTCCCTTCACTGTGTCCCTCCCTTCGCCAAAGGTGCTGCACGTTGGATATAGGGTTTTGTTTGGGTGTCATGAGTATATGGTGATACTTCTCGCTAGGTGTCCTGTTCTTGAGAAATTGGTGTTGGAATCAACTTACAACGACACATGTGGAGGACCCATTTGTACCCAAGGAAGTTTGATTTGAATTTGAATCATTTGGTGAAGGCTAGGATTGGGTTCTCTTGGTACAAGACCTATACTAAATTTATGTTGTTGATCTTCAATTTTCTCACCAATGTTTGATGTCTTTCGATTTTGTCCTCGACAGTTGAGGTCGGTGTGGTGTTTTTTGTTTTAGAACTTGAATTTTTTCAATTCACTCTATTGAAGTTTGATTATTTTAGAATGTTGAAGTGAAGTTTTATGTGATGTGTGGGGTTTGGGGATGACTGTTGAAAAATTACTTTAATTTAAAATTTTTGTGGTTGTTGCTGTTGTTGAATTGTTGCACAAAGAAAAGAGTTCAGGTGGAAAGAAAAGGGTCGGGGGTAATGGGTGGGTGGTAGTGATTTAAAATGATGAACTGGTAATAGAGAGAAAGAAGGTGTGATGGTTATGGTGGCAGAGGTGATAGCGATAAGGAAAAGGAGAAAGAGATGTGTAGCAATGGTGATGATGATATAGAGGTTAGTGGTGAGGATTTTTCTACTTTTATTTAAGAGCAAAATTGTCCAAAAAATATTATTTATAGACAAAAGGATAATTTTATAATATTTTGTAATGTTAAGGATAATTTTAGTTAATCATATAAGGATGATTTAATATTTTTTTAAATTAATGCTTAAAAGAATATCTTAATCCTTTCAAAATAAATTAAAAGGTATTTTAGTTTTTTTTTAAAATCAATCTTCAAAAATTATTTTGTTCTTTTAAAAATTATTTATAAAAGTATTTTAATATTTTTAAAAATTAAGAAAGGCTCTATGCCCAACAGGAGGAGTTGCAGCTACAAGGGCGATATTCGGCTACCTATTCCGAATTAAAAGAGAGGATGCCCCCAACGGATTATTCCGGATGAGCACTCAAGACAAGGGGTGACCTGATTCGACATTATTGTTTACTCTGATCCGGTCGAGGTGGTTTTCGTTTACCAGCGCGTAGGCGGTCTTTTTACTGACTTAGCTTGACTTTCGAATCCTGACTTTTAAGCTTAATTCAATCCTAGACACTGCCTCCCAGATCTAAAAATTTAAAATTTTTAACATAATTAAAATTGTTATAGATATATTTGTGAAATATGTTTGATGTGGTATTTCTATATTACCTGTTTTTTGTATTAAATTTTCAACTAATCATTTTCTATTTTCGTTTGAATTTTATATAAAAAAATCTTACAATTTTAACTTTTATTTGTAATTAAATATATTCTAAAAAATAAAAAGATCCGCTATTCTCAATATACTTTTTTTTTTATTTTTAGTATAATAGATTTGTTTTACGTAATTATTGTTTTCTGTTTTTAATCCAATTTTATATTTTTTAACATTTTTTTTATTAAAGATAGGAAGATTCAAATCCACAATTTCTTAAATGAGTATGAAAAGATTATGCCATTTGAGCTATAACTCATTAGCTTTTTTTTGGAACATTTAAAAGGGAAAAAACTGGAATTCGATGCGCATATATATGAAAGAAAGTAAAGTAGATACTAGTTAGGAAAACTAAAAAAACCAAAGGCCAAATAGGCAAATACCATCCAATCATGCCAAAAACTCCCCTTATCGAAACTCAATTTTGTGAAATCATATCACCCCATAATAAGAACGGGCTAAGCTATGTCTGTGACCGCCATCAATCCAAAGTTCTCATTTCTAAAATCTGCAACACATGTCAAACAAAGAAAAATCTCTATAAACTTACGTCTATACGCTAGTGTGACCCAAAATTAGAATATACAAGTGTAATATTTCATATTATGCATGTGATAAGATTGAAATTAAAATTTTAAGTTATTGTGTTAAAATTAATTTGAATTATAATTTTTTTAATTAATAAAAAATAACATGTTATGTATTATATTTTCTTAATATAGTATTAATTGTATTAATGATAAAATAGTTATTAACCAATATTAGTATTGACTATAAATAATCTAGTAATACTTAAATCCATCAACAAAGTTTTATATGTTGATTTACTGTGAAGTAAAAACATATCAAAATAAACTCAAAATAAATAACAAATTAATAGAGAATCCTAATGCAAAAAGTTCTGCAATAAACAATAAATAATTTAAACTCATTGAATATCAACTCAATGCTATCCTTTGATGCCTGTAAAATATCTACCCGAAACAACACTATATCAATTTTAGTATATAAAATTATATAATTAACGTAATTATAAAATTATTTATCAGGAGAATAAAATAATACGGATTTTTATGATAATTTTAATATTTTCAATCTATTAATGTACAATAAGAATGCATTATCCATTAGCACCTATAATTTGTTAATTTTTTTAATAGATAGTAATAAATTTTAATAAATAAATAAATTTAAGTTAGAGATTTCGTTATTACCTTTTCATTATAGGTTCTCAAAAACTTCTCTATATACCACATTCATCGTGTAGTTATCTTCCAAGTGCCCGTAATTTTGCAATAGCACTCGCAGACCATCTTTAGTTGTTACCCTTGATAACGCAACATATAATTGACCATGGGTGAAAAATGGCCTTGGAAGGTATATTCCAACTTTCGATAGAGTTTCTCCCTGAGACTTATTTATTGTCATTGCGAATGACATAATAATTGAGAATTGTCTTCTTTGAAATCTGACCAGTAATGTTTTATTATTTGGAATTAGATTCAGTCTTGGGATAAGAACAATACTTTCAGCTTTGTTACCGATTAAAGTCTTGCATTCTATCACATGATTTCCCATTCTTCTAACTTGCATTCTCGTTCTATTGCACAAACTATTAGTTTGGTCTATATTCAACAGCAACATAACAGGAGCGCCAACCTTCACAATCAACTTGTGTGGTGGTAGACCTGAATAATTTATTCCATTTAGAATCTTCAGTAAGAAAGCATCTAACTCAAATTCTATATTTTCCTCCTCAGCACACACAAAGTCAGAACTTAAGTAGTCTCTTTCATGTCTTGGTAACCCTGCAGTCATCTTATTGTTGACATCAGTGACACAATCCAGAGTTGGTGCAAGAATTGCTCTATCCTTGAAATAATTTTCAATGGATAAATTGGATAACATCTGGATACACAAAATCATCAATGAGGTCATCCAAAGCTGTCTCAGAGTTCTTAACCAAAATATCAGATGGTATATGAACGATCAATTCACCATCTGTTGTATCACCAGCCAAATCATCACCAATTTTGAGTAGCCATTCTGCAAAATTTTTGAGTTTTTGTATGTTGTTGTTTTCACTCAGTGATAATCTCATATTTTTTGTAAGCTTCAGAATCTTACAGTTATGCCACAAATATGAAGAATTAATAGAAGAATGAATTATATCTTGCCTTGAGCCTCTAGGAATCACAGGTAAAATTTGTCAAAAATCTTCTCTAAGAATAACAACTTTACCTCCAAATGGCAAATGATCGTTATACGAAGTTGAGCACCTCAAGATGTCTGTGAGACATTTGTCTAAAGCTTCGTAACAATACTTATTTATCATTGGAGTTTCATCCCATATGATTAATTTGGCCTTAGTTATTAACCTTGTAAGAGGACTTCCCTATTTAATGCTACACAAAGAATCTTCATTTATGGTCAAAGGAATTTTAAACCTTGAATGTGCATTTTTTCTATTAGGCAACAGAAGTGCAGTAATCCCACTCGAAGCAACATTTAAAACTATACCTCCTTTAGACCTAATTGAGCATGATATAATTGACCATAAGAATATTTTTCCACAACCACCTTGACCATATAAGAAGAAAAGTCCACCCATATTACCGCTAACAGCACCAATTATTTGATCGTATGCAAGTTTCTGCTCATTGATACGGAGATTTATCATTGGTTAAGAGTTTCTCTTATAGAAATAAGAACTTCATTGTAAGTATAGCTCCAAACCAACAAATAACTCTCAAATCAAATTTAATTTGGTTTTGTCACATGTACAAACTCCAATGAAAATTAACTGACGTATTTAAATCTCGGGTCGTCTCACAAGGAATTGTAATGAAGTGGTCAATTATTGGCTATGAAGGAACAAGGGGTTTGATTTATAAAAGGGGCAAGAAATTAAATGGGCAAGAAAAGTAAATCAAGTAAGCAATTAAAGAAGACAATTAATAAAGAGAGACATTCATGGTAAGAATTGAAAACTTAGGCTTTCCATCCTAGTCACTAATGATAGCAATCATTAACAAGAATTTATCTTATTACGTCATCTTGACAATGGAAGAAGGTATCATATTATTTTTACACTCGAAGAAAGTCTAATAAGACCAGCTAATCTCAATCCAAATGTCCTAATCAACTTACTAAGTGAATTAGCAAGAGATTAGAGTTAATGGAAACAATACTAGCTAACAACTCTAGATCACCAATTTAAATTGGGTATTTATGACTCAAGATTGCCTAATTCCTCCTTCCTAGCCAAGAATGCTAAAAAAAACTATTCTAACATCCAACCAATCATTTTGTCAAACACTTAGAAGGCACAAAAGGAAAGCATGGTAAATGACAAGAATTAGTAAAATCTAACAACTACCAATTGCAAGAAAAGTAAAATTCACAACTCAAATCAGCAATAAAAGAGCATCAATCATCAATTTGCATTAAACGAGATCCAAATCCAACATGAGTATTCATAAATATAAAAGGAGGCATAAAAGATAAATTAACAAGAGAACTAAGAGAATTAGAGTGTAGAAACAAGAAATTGTAGAAAAAACAAGATGAAAACAACAATTGAACCCTAGATCTAGTATGCAAAATATCCTAAGAACCTTAATTCTAGAGAGAAGAGGGAGCTTCTCTCTCTAGAAAACTAACCTACAGGATGCTAATCCTACAACTAAGTGCTCTCCCTTTGCCCAATCTTCAATTCTGCATGAAATAGCCTCTGGAATCAGTTGGATGTGGGCCTGGATAGCTCATAAATCACCCCCAACGTTTTCACTTTAATGAGGTCACGTGCGAGCAGTGACGCGTACGCGTGGGTCACGCGTGCGCGTTGCTTGGTATTTTTCATCCACGCGTACGTGTCATATGTCACGTGTACGCGTCGCCATGCGACATCATATCCACGCGTGCGCGTCTGTTACGCGTGCGTGTTGGCATGTGCACTCCAAATTCTTGTTTTTCATTGAATTCTCCACTTTGCATGCTTTTCTCTTCACTCCTTTGACCCATTCCTAGTCCTTTTCATCCTGAAATCACTCAACAAACACATCAAGTCTTCTAATGGAATCAAAGGTGAATTAAAATTACCAATTAAAGGCCTAAAAAGCATATTTTTACACTTAAGCACAAATTAATGGAGAATTACAAAACTATGCTATTTTATTGAATAAATGTGAAAAAAGATGATAAAATTCCCCTAAAATAAGCACAAGATAAACCACAAAATTGGGGTTTATCACTCCTCAGTTAGCTTTTCTAAATACCCACCTAGTTCACTCGCAAGAGAATTAACGTCAAAGCTCAACTCTTCCATTATAATTCTATCTTCTAAGATGGACACCAAATTTTCTGGAGGATATGACATTCCACAATATTCTTTCAATGACTTGCCATTTGACTGGAGTAAATTTTCAATTTTTGCAAGTGCAATATCTTTTATTTGGACTTCTAACACCATCAAATCTGTATTTTTTTTAATTTAAAATAACATAATTATTTGAAAAATTATTAAATAAGTCTTTGACAAAAAAAGTTTAAAATTCATTGTTGAATGATAAATAAGATTCCTTGTTTTTGGTTTAAAAAATACTTCATTAATAACATGTCCTTTTAAAAATTATTGTTGTGATTAACTTGGATATATATATATATATATATATATATATATATATATATATATATATATATATATATATATAAGCACACAGACAACTTATGCAAATGTAAGTATTGAAAGTATGTGGATTTAGTTATGGTTTCTTAGATGAAGTAGATATGATTTACGGCAATGAATCAAAATATGTATTAAGAGGAGGAAGTAAAGTAAGTATGAAATTAATATATATATATATATATATATATATATATATATAATCCAATTTTTGAGTAATAGTTTTTAATATATTTTATTTTATTATATTTTCTAAATATTATCAGAGAAAGAGAAAAAGTTAAAGTGAACACTAATAAACAATTTTTTCCATATGTATGATAATTTTACTCCCAAAAAAGGCATTTTGTTAAAGAACATCACTCTTAAAATTCTTTATCCAATATTTTTGTCATAATTATAGGCTAAATTGAATTCTATCATGGCCATAAAAATTTATAATAGGCTATAGTTACTTTCTATTTGCAATAATCTTCTTTGTTCATATAGTATATTATCAGAGAGAAAGTTTCAAGTCTTTTGCCAAACAAAATTTGGTCTACTCATGTTATTTGATGTTAATAAAACAATAAAAAATCTCCTTAGAAAAGTTACAGAGTGCCATATTCCTACTTCAGAGATTGCATCAATAAATTCTTTGTCATCTTGCAACAGTCCTAGTGCATAACATGCATCTTTGAATGAGTCATAAACCACACCATCAACTGTTCTTAGATAACTGAAACTCGTACATCCCTTTTGAATGTTCAAAACTAGCTTTAGATAGTAAGCTTCCTTATTCATTGATGATATATGAGATATCCTTCCTATGGCATAGCCTTACTTTCTATGAGTCCATATATGATGCTCTCCATTTGAAACAAATTTTGTTGAAAACTCAAAATAAGTCAGATTTCTTGTATCATTATGGGCTTCATTTGATTTGAATCAAGATCAACCCTCTTCTCCCCTCAGATAAGTGTGGAATCGAAGATGAAAATGCATATGCCTAATACCCATTGATAAGCGGTTTAGGTAACTAGAGTAAGGCGAACTGGATCAGAACAATAAGAAATTATAGCTCGAATAGTTTGTAGGGGAACCTGTGGCTGGCTATCTTATCCTACGCTCGTAGATTCACGTTTTCACTTCATTTTGAAGGCGGAAGCATACATCAAGATCATGAAAACTTTCGTTTCACTTCCTATGAAAGAACTCAAGCTTAAGCAAGTCCAGTCCACCTCTTTTTAGCTCTCTCTTATAGCGTATAGCACCACTTTCTCCTATCAAGACTTTCTCTCCTTTAAAAAGCTAGTAGTCAATTTTTAGCCAAAAGAATTCCTCTTGTTCTTCGTGGTTGCCAACATATAGCCGTCAGGAAGGACTTTCTGACCACCATTTTCGAGCATAAGTCCAAAAGAAGCACGGGCATTTGCTGGGACTTGAATGGGCATGCTAGAATAAGTCCTTTCGATCCTCAGAAAGGAGCAAGTCAGCTAATGAAGGCTCGCCCATCTCTTTTTATTGATTCTCAAAAAGAAGTCTCAACAACCAACTGAATTGTATCAGTATCTTTGTAGACAATCGGCATATCATCGGGAAGATGGAATGGCAATCTTATTACTGTTGGTTCCTTCAATTGAATAGGATAACTAAACAATCTCCATGCAGCTTCACATGCTGATATATTTCTACAATAATAATAATAATTACATATTTCATCTATATGAGATCTATTGTTTTAATAAAATGTAGCTGTCACCCTATCATTACCCTTGTGAAGATATTTGAACAGATATTTGATTGCTGAATTTTAACAAGTATACTTAACATTGATGTGACATCCAAATTTTAGAAGAAGACCGACATTGTATGGAACTATGAAGGAGTTGTCAACCTCAACAATTTTTTTTGATACAGTTCGCCCATCATTTCTTCTCTGATATTTTGAAAAGCCTGCTTCGTCAATAATTGTCCTATCTTTGAAGGCTTTGGGAAAAAACTTTAAGCATTTATCATTGATCATGCATTGGCTCTTACTATTTAAATGACCGCATGGACCATGATTGAGTAGATAATTGGATAAGTATGTATTCGGTTTCTTAGTGATCACGTAGATAATTGAGTAATTGAGTTGCAAATTGATCTCACAATGTGCATCTTATTTTTTTTCATTTCTAAATAAAAGCGAAAATTAAAAAAAATAAGTAGTAATATATAATAAAAAAATAAATTTTTTTTGCGTATAAATAGATAATTGTTATAAAATAAATTTTAATTGTAAGATTTTAAATCTTCACATACTATAAATTATGGAGATCAACCACAATATAATGACCATTTTTTCCTGCTTTTGACCATGATATAAATTTTTTTTTTCCGATCAAGAGTCCAATAACATCTAATTGAAAAAAAATCGAATTAAAAACATGAAATTAAGGGCAAATAAATGAACAACACAATAATAATACAAATTAACTATGTACCAAATAAGTTAAAATTTTCATTTGTTTATCTCATCAATATATCAGCATGATCGAGAAAATTGAAATGATTGTTAAAAATTTTATGATTAAAAATATTTTCAATTGATAATTGATAAATAATTTAATAATACATTAAATATTGATATAATATAATTATAATAAAGACGATTTCTTAAATTAGTATAATTATGTATCATTCATTAAATACTAATTATAATATAATTATATTAATTAAAGATATTTTTTTAAATAAATTTTAAAGAAAGAATAGTGCAATCATGGAAAAAAAATAGATTCACGAAGTGACACATAATTAGTATATATTTTAAAAAATGATATTTCTCTAAAATATTTTATTAGTATATATTTTTCTTCCTTGGGAATAAGATTATAAAATTCATATAATATAAAATTCATAACATATATCGTTTAGTAATATATGAATAAAAATACCTGATCGAAATATTTGTTAAAATTAATAAATATCTTGATAAATATCTTTGGTATTTAATGTGGTTAAAATTATAGTTATCACGTGATATAATTTATAATCCGATTATTTGTAATATATCATGAAAGGTTATATTTTAATTAAAAGTTTAAAATATATCACGTGAAAGATAAAAGGTTAAAGGTTATATTTTATCAATATTATTATAATTTAAATATATATTTTTTAAATATTTTTCTATAAATATTTATTAGTATCACTTGATATTAATGATATAATTATTTTAGGTTAAAATTTTTAACATATTTCATTCAAAAGGTTATTAGCTTTTTTTATATTAATCGGTTTTAGTAATATACATTTTCAATAAATTAGACATATTATTATTATTATTATTATTATTATTATTATTATTATTATTATAAATAAAATGATCAAAAATATTTTTAATTGGTAATTAATAAATAATTTAATAATACATTAAATATTGATCTGATATGATTGTAATAAAGACAATTTTTTAAATTAGTATAATTATGTATCATTTATTAAATATCAATTATAATATAATTATATTAATTAAAGATATTTTTTTAAAATAAATTTAAAAGAGAGAATAGTGTAATCATTTTGGAGAAAAATAAATTCACGATGAAGTGACACTTCACTCTCACAAAGTTAGGAAAAAAATCCAATTTTAGTATATTAAGTAGATATATATATAGATTTATATAATGGTTTTGCATAATGTTTATGTGAGAATATCTTTAAAGCATTTGGTTGAAGTTATACATTGGAATAGAGTAAACTATCAAAAATATTTTAAAGACGGATAATATATTCTAAAAAAAATAGAGTTATTATTTAATTTTATTTTTGAACTTGTACGCGAATTTTAATTTAGTTCTTAAAGTTTTAATTGTCTTTATTAATCTCAAAATTTTGCAAGTATGATTTACATTAGTTTCTAGAACAATTTTCGATACAAAAATGTTAATAGAATATGGATAATTTGATATAAACAGTTAGATGTCATGTTGGAACCTGTAAAATAATGCAGTTTTGATTTTAGTGTTTAAATAGCCAAAAAATAACGTCATATCACTTGCTCTAAGAGAAAAATTTCAATAGAAACCACAACGATATATATTTTTTTGGCTATTTGAGTGTCAAAACTAAAACAATATCATTTTACAAAGTTTAACGTGGTATCCGACTGTTAACGTCAGCGTTTCGTTAATAACTGTGCGTCAAAAATTGTTTTAAAGACTAATATGAATCACATTCGTAAAGTTTAAAGATTAAATAAAAGTAATTAAAATTTTAAGAACTAAATTTAAACTCGTATGTAAATTCAAGAATCAAATTGAATATTATCTCTAATTTATAATTTACACAAGATTTATGAACAATTTAATTCACGTGTTTGAGTAAAATTTGAACTAAAAGAATTTTCTTGTATATCGATTGGATATTTATCATTTAATTATTTCTAGGCATATTGAGAAACCCAAATTCAAGTATTGCTTATAAAAAGGATAATTAAAATAACTTTATCTAGTAATTAATTTGTTGTGTTAGTTAATATTTTAAAAATATAATAATATTATGTGTAAACATAAGAAAAGTGTTCTAATCTTTTTGTAATATTATTGAAACACTTAATATTTTTACTATATCAAAATAGTATATATATATATATATATATATATATATATATATATATATATACTAAAAATCAATCACTGTATTAATTATTACATATTTATTCATATTTATGTATATTAATTTATATATTTTTTAATAAAATAATTAACTATCACAATAATCAAATGTGTCATAATAGAATAATTAAATTTATAATAAAAAATAACTAAATTTGTTTACAATAATATAATAATTTTTATGAGACACCAAGCACATATTTCTATACATAATGTCTTATTAGTATGGTTGAGTTTTGATGTACAACGCTTATTTATCATATTATAAAAATACTAAAACTAACACTATGAAAATAAAAATAAAAAGTGATTACAAGCATAAATTATTAGATAATTGATAAACTAATTTTATGGTAAATTTTGAATTGAAATGAGTGAATTTTATTAACTTATCTTATATTTATTCACTGAAATAGTGTAATTTATTTTATGAATTTCTTCTAATTGTGGTTAATGATTAAAAATATGTTTTTTAGGCTCTTAAATTGCTAAATTTAATTCACTTATATTCCATTCGATACCTTGATGTATTTGTTGAGTGATTTTAGGCTTAGAAGACAAGGATGACTTGAAAGAGTGAAAAAAAAGCATGTAAAATGGGAGAATTCATGAAGAAATGAAGATTGGAGTTCCTCATGGCCATGCGTACGTATCAATCATGCGTACACATGATTTTCAAGTTGCGCGTACGCATCTTTTGGAAAATCGCCAATTTGCATGTACGCATGACTATCAGCACGTGATTTCACTTAAGTGAATACGTGGGTCGCGATTTCAAGACTTTCTTGGACCCAATTCAACTTATTTCTGAAGTATTTGATGCAATTCTCAAGGAAGATCAAAAGGGAGCAATAGTTCAAGTTTTTGCACTCTTCTCTCTAGAAATTAGGGTTACTTTTATCCTTAGTTTAGGTTTTAATTCTTATTTTGATTTAGTTATCTTTACTTGTTATTGTTTTACTTGTTATTTCCTTTATTTTGTTACTCTCATTTTTATGAACTCTTTGTTGAATTTTGATTTCCTTAATGCAATTTATGTTTTTATGCTTATTGTTGTTCCTTTTTATTTGTTGCTATTGCTTTCTTGCATTTGGTAGTTGTAGATTTATTATTCTTGTAATTTTACCATGTTTTACTTTTATGCCTTCCAAATGTTTGTGAAAATGCTTCTCTTAATTTTAGGATAGATTTTTATACTCTTGACTTGGAATTGAGTATTTCAGGTGACCTTGAGCCACTAATATCCGAATTGATTGATAATTTAGAAATTTTAATTAATCTCGTTTCCATTATAAGACCTATGGATTGAGATTGATTAAACCCAGTTGACTTATCTCACTATTTAGAGGTTGACTAATTGGGTTTGATTTTATAATTGTCATGTCGTGGTTAGTGACATAAGAGTCGTTGATGTCCAATATTGATTGGTGATTTAGAGTTGTTAGTTATTCTTGTTTCCATTGACTAGTAAGACCTATGGATTAATATCAACTATGTTTATTTGACTTTCTCCCGATGTAGGAGATGACGAAATAATATTAACTCTAGGTAATCAACATGCTTGTAGTCAATGAATAGTTAGGAAGCCTTGACTCTCAATCATTGCCAGGAGTATCTTTTAGCATTTATATTCCTTTAGATGTTAACTTTACTTTCTTGCAATTTATTTTCTTATCATTGCTTTTGAAAACCCTTATTCTCATAACTGATAATACGCAAACCTCACTACAATTTCTTTGAGAGACGACCCGAGATCTATTACTCTCGTATTTTAATTGGTTTGCATTCGTGACAAACAAATTAAATGTTGACATGGGTCATTTGTTGTTTTGGAACTATACTACTGACGAAGTAACTCTTTTGTGAAAATTTTAAACCGACTGGCCCGCGTCAAGTTTTTGATGTCGTTGCCGAGGAATTCTAATATGTGCTTGTTACTGGTTATTGTTCATATGTGAACATTGCGAATATCTTGTTTTTGATTGTTTGCTTGCTTTTGCTAGTTTTAGGAGTTTGTTTTTATTGTTTCTTATTAGCTTTTGTTTTATTTTCTCTTTTTACCATGAATTCTTACCATTTTGGCTACGAGTTTGGTTCTAACTATGTTCCAGGAAATGAGAACTTCAATGATGGTACACGCTATGGGATTAGAAGTCAATCTAGAGAAGAATCGCGCTCTTATGAATGGACTCCATGGTATCCGTATCAATTTTTTCCATCCGAAAATTATCACAATCCACCCTATAATGCACACCAATATGAACCAACTCCTCAACATTGTTTTCAACCTTATTTATAAGCCCCATCTTACCAAACACCTTCCTATAACCCATATCCACTATATTACCAACCATATGTACTTCAAGAACAATCATATGAGCCATATAACCCATACTTAGAACCACCACCATTTCAATACCAATACTCCCACAAACCACCAACCCCATATATACTACCTCAATATTCTTACCACCTTCCAATTATGAAACTTTTCTCCCAAATAATGAACCCTCTTTTTCACCTTAATATGAAGTTCTCCAACCATTGATTCAAGAACTACAAGATCTTCGAGCTTTTTTCTAAGAGAAGAAGAATTCCAAAAGATGCAAGAGAAATTCGTGGCTACTTTAGCCGAAGCTATGGCCCACTAAGCCTCACAACGTTCATGCAATCAAGGCACTCCCGTTGGCGAACGAGGAGAATCAACTGAAGAACGAAGCATAAAAGAGAGGTTAGAATCTCAATTGAAAATTGGAGAATAGACGCATGTATTGCAGCAAGTGGAGAAAGTTGAGATGATCAAAAATGAATAAGTGGTTGAAGATTTAGGAGAAGTTGAGCAAGAGGTGGGTTCCAAGGTTGAAGACACTTCCACACCAACTAGTGACCTTGATAATTTTGTGGAAGCTGTCAAGTCTTCTTCCATTGAACTTGAAATTGATGTTGAAGAGGATGGTGCGTAATCTCCAAAGCATATTGTGAATAGTGAATATTTAGAAGAAGTTGAGCAAGTGACAGGTCCCATTATTGACGAAGGTTTCACACAACTAATGATTTCTTTGAGTTGGATGAACCTTCCTCCATTGAATTTGAAATGGATGTTGACGTAGACTTTACGCAACCTTTGAGATATGATTTGAGTGATAAAAAAGAGTTAGAAGAAGTTTGTAAGGAAGAAACTGAATATGAGGGATCTTGTCAGAAGGTGGAACTCTTTCAAGAAGGTAGAAAGGGAGTGAAAATTGTTTTATCAAGACTGTTGGAAACATCACTTCCTAGGTCACCATTGTAACACCCTTACTACAAAAATGTCACGCTTTCGGTTGTGCTACTCTAATAGTGAGAATGTTACGACGTCTCTCATATATATAATAATAAGATATGAGCCTTTAACTTGAAACCTGATAAACTACTATTTTATGGTTTATCTTGTGCTTAATTGAGTAAATTTTATCAACTCTTTACCCACTTATTCATATGATTTGCATGTTTTATATTTTCCTTCCTAATTCTGTGCTATGATTGAAAACATGCTTCTTTGGCTTTTATTTTCTTTTATTTTAATTCTCTTTTATTACCATTAGATGCCTTGATATGTATGTTAAGTGATTTCAGGAATTACAGGGCAGGAATGGCTTAGAGGATGGAAATGAAGCATGCGAAAGTGGAAGGAATACAAGAAGTTGAAGGAACTGAAAAGCTGTCAGCCTGACCCTCTCGCACTAAAACGATCATAACTTGAGCTACAGAGATTCAAATGATGCGGTTCCACTTGCATTGGAAAGCTAACGTCCGGGGTTTCGATTTGATATATAATTCGCTGTAGTGGCCATACAGATAGGCGACGCGAACGCGCGCTTTACGCGGACACCTCGCATCTGCGAACTTCAATCCGCGCGGACGCGTGGACGACGCATCCGCGTCACTTTGCCGCGACCTGTACGGACCAGATTTCACAATCAGCGACTTCTGGGCTATTTCTGACCCAGTTTTCGGTCCATAGAACACAGATTAGAGGCTATAAAGTGGGGAAATGAATCCATTCATAATTATGCTTTCACGACTCATAATTTGTAATTTGAGATGTAGTTTTTAGTGAGAGAGGTTCTCTCCTCTCTCTCAGGATTATGATTAGGATTTTTAGAAATTAGGAATTTTTATTATTTCAACTCCCAATTTTTCTTCTTCATCACAGGTTCAATATTTCTTTTACTTTATATTTTTCTTCTACTTTGAGATACTTTAATGTTTTTATTTATGTTTGATTTATGTTGCCCAATTGGCTTATGAATATTTTTCATGTTAGATTTGACTGCTTTGAATGAATGTTATTTGAGGTATTCCAGATATTTATGATTTTAATTTAGCTTTTTATATTATTGGCTTTAATTGATTAACTGGAAACTCTTGAGTTATCAACTATTCATGATTGATTGTTATGTCGGCTAATTAACTGGAATTCCACTAACTCTAGTCTTTCCTTAGGAATTGGCTAGGACTTGGGAATTCTAACCAATTAATTCACTTGACTTTCCCTTGCTTACGCAAAGGTTAACTAAGTGGGATTAACTTCCATTCTCATAGGAGTAACTGGGATAGGACTTCCAAATTTTCATATCTTGCCAAGAGTTTATTTTATAATTAATCATTTATTTTATTTGTCCTTTAATTTACTTGTTCCCCACTTTCAAAACCCCAATTTACAAAACCCATAACTAATAATAAGAACATACCTCCCTGCAATTCCTTGAGAAGACGACTCGAGGTTTGAATACTCGGTTATCAATTTTAAAAGGGTTTGTTACTTGTGACAACCAAAACGTTTGTAAGAAAGGTTGATTGCTTGGTTTAGTAACTATACTTACAACGAGAGTTTACTATAACTTCTAAACCGTCAATCTTCAGTTCTTCAAAATCGTATCACTGTTTCCTTAAAAAAAATCGAAAATACTTTTTCTTAATCAAACATTCATATATAACCAAATTCAATCACAATCCTCATATATATACTTACATACAAACATACTAGACTTTGTATATAATTAACTTGTAAATAGTATAAGAATACATAACATTACAGCTCCTATCCCTCTTACAAAATATAATAATAAAGGTGAGGAAAAACTATAATATATACAACAATATATAACACAATCAGATGCTCAGAATGAACTCTTTAAAATTTTCATCCGTCCTAAAAAGAAAAATCTATAGGGGGTGAGAACATCATCCTCGCTGGTTCTAAGCAGAGGGTTTTTAAGAATTGTCATAAGAGGATACATATAAGAAAAGAATTGATTTCAACTACAGTGATTATCGCTTGTCTTATGAATCTATTCAAAACATTAACAATTTATTATCCAAAAATTCAAAGTTTATTTCTATAGTTAAAAGAATTTCAAAACTCAATTAATATCTCATAATATAATCAATTACGGCCTCTAGCCCAATATATATCAAATCTCGTTATGGCCTCCAGCCTAAATAAAGTCAAAACACGGCCTCCGATCCAAATCAAATCAAATCACGGCCTCCGGCCCAACATATAATCAACACCATCATCAATTCATTCGCCAATACTCGGTTCTCAAACTAAATCAATCACAGACCTCAAACGGTGCAAGGCAACACAATCAGGAATAACCCTTAGCATCACCACCACCAGCATGAGGGATCTCTTAGTTATTCAATCACAGACAAAATAATACAAGGAATACACAAATAGAGAGGATAGTTACAACAATTTGTTTAATTGGGATATAGATACAATTATTCAAATAGGCAATCCAAACACAAGATGTACACCTAAACAATACACACAAATGCAAGTGATACATGCCTGTCCTATGGCCAATGAGCTCATCTGTTGGTTATATAGCCAAACCCGACACACCCGGTAGTTAACCCAAATATCGTGTCTCTACACGAAGGAAATCCTCAACCTTCTAAGAGGGAATCCTCAACCTCCCAATCCAAGAGAGACTGTGATGTAACGATAGGGAATCCTCCACCTTACTCATTCACACCACAGCCAAAAATTGAATCGAAGTGAATTCTCAACCTTCTCCATTCAATTCCCCGATGTAGCAAGAGAGGGAATCTTCAACCCCGCTTGCCCACCGTAACAAGAGAGAGAATCCTCAACCTCAACTTGTTGCTAAGAATCACTTTTCCTTAAATCATTCTCCTTTAAAACCAAAACCACTTTTTATAATATTTTCCGAAACCTTCAAAATGACATCACTCTAAATCCGTTCTCTTTCATAAAACTCATATTTACTCAATCAAAATACCCCTAAACCACCTTTAAAATAGTATAATTTTTTTCTTAACTAAATAAAACTCAAAACATAATTCATTTCTTTTCTAAATAAATTGAAGTCGAATAATATAATCCCTGAATCCAAAATTTTTTAAATAACAAGTAAAACTACAAGAATTAAGATGCTAGAACAATAAAAAGTAAAGAAAACTAAATCAAAACAAGAATTGAAACCTAAACTAAGGAGAAACTAAACCTAAAACCCTAATTTTTAGAGAGAAGAGAGAGCTTATCTCTCTAGAATTCTAACCAAAAACCTGGTAAAAACTCAAACTAATGGCTCCCCCTTGATTGATTTTCAATCCCATAGTGTGAACCATCATTGAAGTTTTCATCTCCTGCAACATAATTACAACCAAACTCGAAACTAAATGGATGAGAATTCATAGTGAAAAGAGAAAATAAAAACAAAAGCAAAAAAGAAACAAAGAAAACAAACTTCAAAACAAAAACAAGCAAGCAAACAAAAAGCAAACTATTTACAATATCAATATATAAACAATAACCAATAACAAACACACATTGTGATTCCCCGGCAACGGTGCCAAAAACTTGATGTGGGTCAAATGTCGGTTTAGAGTTTCTCAAAAAGAATTACTTCGTCGGTAGTATAGTTCCAAACCAACAAATGATTATGATCATTTGTTGATTTAGAACTATACTACTAACGAAGTAATTCTTTTGTGAAAATTTTAAACTGACATTTGGCCTGTGTCAATAATTTAATTAACTAAATTATTTGATATAATATATGTTTATATTTTAATTATTATTTTTTATATAAAAATAATTTTACATGAATAGTCATCAAAAATAAAATATTAGAAAATTAATTTTTTGTTATACTTTTGTTTGCTTTTGTGAAAATGAAAGGAGTCAGCACTCTGGGGGTGTTGAAAATTTTGGACAACTAAGAATGACCTCTATTTGCAGTGGAAGAGTGTATATAAGAAGAACTTGATGGGGTCTACAAACTTAGGACGTTGAGATACGACTGAAAATCAACTTGGCCTGTAAATGATGCCTTCAGCAGGTTTAGAGGTGTTTGCAGATCGAATTAGATATTAGTAAAATTTAGATCCGATCTACACTAAAATCATTAAACCGGATTCAATATCTGCATTTTAAAAGTTCAGATCCGATTTTATTTGATTCACATATTTGTGAATAGGATCGGATCGAATATATCCACAAAAAGATATAAAAATAACAAAAAATTAACTAAGAAAAAAATAAAATTAACAAAAGTTAATAAAAAATTAAACAGAATACTATTAGGACATTTATCAACCATTGTATAAATCATTCTAGAAAATCTTGCAATAAAAAATTTAATCAAAGAAAAAATAAATTATGGCTATAGCACTGGCTCTCTAGCAGAACTAAAGAGCGAAGAAGAGACGGAGGTAGGGAGCTTTCGACGAAGCAGAAAAGAGCTTTCTTGTGGCTATGGAGAATAATAGAGCAGAGGCAATGGATTGGAGGAAGATTATTCCAATGGATCAAAATAGAAGTAACAGATCAGAAGAAGAAAAGAACGATGAGTAAATGATAGAAAGAGTTCTATTCTAGCGGTGAGTAGCAGAACAAAAGATAGCAGTAAGCTCCCTTTGTAGTTGTTCCAGTGACAAGGCATGAGGTGATGAACGCCAAAGACGTAGCATGAGGAACGCCAACAAAAAAATTGGAAGAACGAGGAACAAATAGGAGTGCTAGCCTCTGGTCTCTAAAGGTGTAAAAATTAAAAAAAATGGAAAAATAGAGTTCAGGAATCTATAAGGAGAGTGAGGATGGAGGCATTAGAGATGTAACACCTTTACTTCTAGCATCTTATGATCGTACTAAAAGCTCAGGCGTTACTTATCTCTAATATGTTTATTTAATATTATAATTATTTAATATTGAGCCTTTGAGAATATAAACTGAATCCTTAGTTATGAAATCAAAAAGTCTTTACTTTAATTCACTTAATCACATAATTATATTCACAAAATAATAAATACATAAACTTAATCAAAACTTCTTAAATACAAATCCTACCCCTCTAAAAACTTCTTAAATACAGAACTTAACCCTTGCATCTTACCCGGAGTCACGAACTCTTATCCGGAGCAACTGGATAACACCACTGTATCTTATCTAGTCACATATATCTCAATCATAATTCAATTTCATTTTCAAATTCATTCTCAATATCATTCAATTCAATCTCATAATTCAAACTCAGTTTTCTTCATTCTTATTCCTCATCTCATTTTCGGAGCAAGTGGACAACGCCACTACCTCTTACCTGGAGTCACATATCTCATTCACTTTCAAATCTTCTTTTTCGCACTTCCTCAACCACAGTTCATTCTTTGCTTAAGAAATAAAGCTCAAACATATTTTTCTTCTCAGTAATTCAATTCAAAACTTAATTCATTATTTCCTTTAATAATTCAAGTAAAATAATATAATTCTTAAATTCATAATTTTCTAAATAATATTTCAAACAAAATCTCAGATTTTATAACAATTTTGCCAACACCTCTCCTGAAAGTGGACTCTGCCACCCTTTTCGGGTTCCATCCAAACATTCCTCAAACTCCTTTAAATCATTTCCAAAATCACACTAATTCCAATATCTCAAATCAATTTGAAATCTCAGAAATTATTTTTGATAAATCAACAATCTAAATCCAATGTCTCAAACCCTTTTCAATAACTCAGACTCATTTCCAATATCAAAATATTTCGAAATCTCAAAAAAACCAATTCAGCAATCGCCAATTTAACAAAAATTATTCAATAACCCAAATTATTCAATCTTCTCAAATAATCAATAATTCAACTACAAACAATTATAATCGTCCAAAGTAACTCAAACCAATCCATAAAACTTACGAAATCACAAAATATACATTTCGCATTAATATCAATTTATAACAATTCTCGGAAATAGAATGAGTTTAAGAAAGCTGCAACCTTAGCTCCAAACCACTTTCACAGCAACCATAGAAACTCTAATCGCAACATATAATAACCGAAACTCAATCTTATAGCATTTAACGCCGCAAAACCTCAGCGTAAGATTACAAAATAGTAAAGTGTTTTTCGAAACAAAAATGCTTACCGAAATCAAGAAGAAATGATTGAGTAAGTAGCAGCAGCTCCGGCGGCGGTGCCGGCAACACTCGTGCCATATTCGGCGACCAGAACGGCGGCAGAGCAGCTCCAACAGCTGCAGGTAGCTCAGCCGTCACCTCCATTTGTGCAACAACGGCCACCGCAGCAACAACATCTCTCCCCACCATCACCTCCTTTCTTCCCGACATCCAGCTCAGTGGCGGACTCCCCTATCAGCGGCGGGTTGCAGCAGTTCGACGGTAGCAGCAGCAGTTCTCCATGGATGGCGGCGACAAGCACTACCCCAGAGGCATCGATGGAGTCCATGGCAGAACGGTGACGAAGGTGCGGCAGTTCGAGACCCGCTACCCTCTCTCTCTGTGTCGCCTTCTCTCTCACTCGCGGTTCTACTCCTCGACTGCGACGTGGCGTGGTGGCAGCGCGACGAATGGTGGCGACTATAACACCCTACCACACAAAGTCTTATGCTTAAGTCATAAAACAGAGGTGGCGAGATATTACGACCTTTAAAAATAAAATTTAGTACGTATAGTATTGCAAAAATATTTATAACTAGGAGCCTTTGAAGAAAAAGGGAAAATTCAAAATCGTTAAATCAAAAAGCATAACACTCCGATCGATAACGTAAACAAACACATAAAGAGTAAGCTAACGTAAAGAGGTATATAAAAGAGTGCCAAGATACATATATCAAGACTCGGGACTCGGCTTGCGAAGGTAACCGGTCCGAACGTAACAGTATACATACATATACATAAAGAAATTCCTAAAAGACAACCCAAAAGACAATATACAAATCATGTTTCTCCAAAATAACCTCTAAGAGGAGCGAATACAAAATATATATATACACAGTGGAGAACATAAGTATCTAAGCAAAATACATGATTAAAATAAAATCCCAAAGGGCCAAGAATCTTCGCTTAAAGGAAGCCTCCAGGATACCTCAGCGAGGAGCCTCACGTCCTGCATCTGAAAACTACAAAATTTGCATGGGTGAGATCTGGAGGTTCTCAGCATGGTAATAGTGCCCAAATATCTAACATGTAATGTCCTAGGAAAGCCGAAGGCAATCCTAGAACTTCCAGATTATAATTAAAGCGTACAAGCATGCTAAACCATGAGAAATGTAAATAGGCAACTATCTTAAGGATCTTCAGACTAACTAAGTATCCCCTTTCCAAATCCTGCAAACCTCCCAACCGCCAACAGTAATAGAGATGCAAGCACAAGTAAATCAAACAAAGAATGCACCAGTAAGAAACAGTTATGACAAGTAAGCAATTAGCAAGTAATAATGCAACCAATTAGGCAATCCAGATAAATCACATATAATGCATATAATACATGCCTGTCCTAGTGGCTGATGAGTCTCATCTGTCAGTTATAAAGCCAACTTGACAAGTCCTGGTAGCTAACCATTGGACAGTCCCTCTGTCGTGCATCTCTAACTCGAGTTATCTCGTAACACAACATAATATATATATATATATATATATATATATATATATATATCGAGCTCATCCAAAACTTTCACAGTGTCCGGCCACACTTACGACATAGGGTCAGCAGAGTATTGAGTCTCCACCTAGAGCACGTGGTCGATAGCCACTGTTTTCACCCAAGAAAACTCGTATCTCAGATAGGTGGAGTGCAACAATCTCAATAATTCAACAATTCAGCATATATGCATTTAATCACAGCCATACATTATTATTCATCTCAGCCATCCGGCTTACAAATCATAATTCATACTTAGCCATAATCATCATCACATACAGCCTTTCGGCTCATATCACACTCGACCATTCGGCTCATCTCATACAGCACTCCACCATCCTCCTCAACAACTCATATCATCATCTTCCATCATAACTCATCATAAAATCTCCTTTCTTCACCCACAAGTTACCCTCTCCCCTAGCTTACTCTCATCTGCTAGGTGGTGGACGAAATTGTGATCCTCTTTGTATTTGCATGAGATTTAAAAATTGGCTCTATTGGAATTTATGATCACAATTTCATTCAACTTAACCAGCAAGTGTACTGGGTCATCCAAGTAATACCTTACGTGAGTAAGGGTCGATCCCACAGAGATTGTTGGTATGAAGCAAGCTATGGTCAACTTGTAAATCTCAGTTAGGCAGATCAAATGGTTTCGGGTTTCGAAAATTAATAATAATTGGAAAATAAAAGGGATAGAAATACTTATGTAAATCAATAGTGGGAATTTCAGATAAGTGTGTGAAGATGCTATGCTCCTCTCGTATCTCTATTTTCTTATTACATTCATCCAATCCTTCCTACTCCTTTCCATGGCAAGCTGTATGTAGGGCATCACCGTTGTCAATGGCTACATACCATCCTCTCAGTGAAAACGTTCCTATGCTCTGTCACAGCACGGCTAATCATCTGTCGGTTCTCAATCAGGTTGGAATAGAATCCCTTGATTCTTTTGCGCTTGTCATCACGCCCAGCCTTCAGGAGTTTGAAGCTCGTCACAGTCATTCAATCCCAGAATCCTACTCGGAATACCATAGACAAGGTTTAGACTTTCCGGATCCTCATGAATGCCGCCATCTATCTAGCTTATACCACGAAGATTCTGTTGGGGAATCTAAGAGATATGCGCCTGGCCTAAGGTAGAACGGAAGTGGTTGTCAATCACGCGCGTTCATAGGTGAGAATGATGATGAGTATCACGGATCATCACATTCATCAAAGTTAAGTATAACGTATATCTTGGAATAAGAATAAAAGAGAATTGAATAAAAAGTAATAGTGATTGTATTGAAACTTGAGGTACAGCAGAGCTCCACACCCTTAATCTATGGTGTGCAGAAACTCCACTGTTGAAAATACATAAGTAAAAGGTTCAGGCATGGCCGAATGGCCAGCCCCCTTGAGTGATCAAGAGACCGAATAATCAAAGGCTAAACAGTCAAGAGATTAAACTGTCAAAAGATTCCTAATACAATAGTTAAATGTTCTATTTATAATAAACTAGCTCCTAGGGTTTACATGAGTAAGTAATTGATGCATAAATCCACTTCCGGGGCCCACTTGGTGTATGCTTGGGCTGAGCTTGATCTATCCACGAGCTGAGGCTTTTCTTGGAGTTGAACTCCAAGTTATGACGTGTTTTGGGCGTTCAACTCCGGATCATGACGTTTTTCTGGCGTTTAACTCCAGACAGCAGCATGTACTTGGCGTTCAACGCCAAGTTACGTCGTCAATTTCAGAATAAAGTATGGACTATTATACATTTCTGGAAAGCTCTGGATGTCTACGTTCCAACGCCGTTGAGAGCGCGCCATTTGGAGTTCTGTAGCTCCAGAAAATCCATTTCGAGTGCAGGGAGGTCAGATTCCAACAGCATTAGCAGTCCTTTTGTCAGCCTTTTTCATAGTTTTGCTCAAGTCCCTCAATTTCAGCCAGAATTTACCTGAAATCACAGAAAAATACACAAACTCATAGTAAAGTCCAGAAATGTGAATTTAACATAAAAACTAATGAAAACATCCCTAAAAGTAGCTTGAACTTACTAAAAACTACCTAAAAACAATGCCAAAAAGCGTATAAATTATCCGCTCATCACAACACCAAACTTAAATTGTTGCTTGTCCCCAAGCAACTGAAAATAAATTAGGATAAAAAGAAGAGAATATACTATAAATTTCAAAATATCAATGAATATTAATTCTAATTAGATGAGCGGGACTTGTAGCTTTTTGCTTCTGAACAGTTTTGGCATCTCACTTTTTCCTTTGAAGTTTAGAATGATTGGCTTCTCTAGCAACTTTAGAATTTCGGATAGTGTTATTGACTTTCCTAGTTAAGCATGTTGATTCTTGAACACAGCTACTTATGAGTCTTGGCCGTGGCCCTAAGCACTTTGTTTTCCAGTATTACCACCAGATACATAAATGCCACAGACACATAACTGGGTGAACCTTTTCAGATTGTGACTTAGCTTTGCTAGAGTCCCCAGTTAGAGGTGTCCAGAGCTCTTAAGCACACTCTTTTTTCTTAGGATCACGACTTTAACCACTCAGTCTCAAGCTTTTCACTTGGACCTTCATGACACAAGCACATGGTTAGGGACAGCTTGATTTAGCCGCTTAGGCCTGGATTTGATTTCCTTGGGCCCTCCTATCCATTGATGCTCAAAGCCTTGGATCCTTTTTACCCTTGCCTTTTGGTTTTAAGGGCTATTGGCTTTTTCTGCTTTGCTTTTTCTTTTTCTTTCTATTTTTTTTTCTTTCGCCACTTTTTTTTTTCACAAGCTTTTGCTTTTTCACTGCTTTTTCTTGCTTCAAGAATCAATTTCATGATTTTTCAGATCATCAATAACATTTCTCTTTGTTCATCATTCTTTCAAGAGCCAACAATTTTAACATTCATAAACAACAAGATCAAAAATCTGCACTGTTCAAGCATTCATTCAGAAAACAAAAAGTATTGTCACCACATCAATATAATTAAATTAAATTCAAGGATAAATTCAAAATTAATGTACTTCTTGTTCTTTTGAATTAAAACATTTTTCATTTAAGAGGGGTGAAGGATTAATGGATTTATTCATAGCTTTAAGGCATGGTTACATACTAATGATCATGAAGTAGAGACACAAAACATAGATAAACACAACATTAAAAACCGAAAACAGAAAAAAATAAAGAACAAGGAATGAATCCACCTTTAGTGGCGTCTTCTTCTTGAAGGACCAACAATGTCCTTAAGCTCTTCTATGTCCCTTCCTTGCCTTTGTTGCTCCTCCTTCATTGCTCTTTGGTCTTCTCTTATTTCTTGGAGAATGATGGAGTGCTCATGATGTTCCACCCTTAATTGTTCCACATTGTGGCTCAAATCTTCTAAGGAGGTGTTGAGTTGCTCCTAATAGTTGTTGGGAGGAATGTGCATCCCTTGAGGCATCTCAGGGATTTCTTGATGATGAGCTTCCTTATGCATCTCTTGAGAGCAGTGCATGGTCTCTCTTGCTTGCTCCATCCTCTTCTTGGTGATGGGCTTATCCTCTTCAATGGGGATATCTCCTTCTATGATAACTCCAGCTGAGTAACACAGATGGCAAATAAGGTGAGGAAAAGCTAGCCTTGCCATGGTGGAGGACTTGTCGGCTATTTTGTAGAGTTCATTGGAGATGACCTCATGAACTTCTACTTCCTCTCCAATCATGATGCTATGAATCATGATGACCCGATCCACAGTAACTTCAGATCGGTTGCTAGTAGGAATGATGGAGCGTTGAATGAACTCCAACCATCCTCTAGCTACAGGCTTGAGGTCCAGTCTTCTTAGTTGAACTGGCTTGCCTTTGGAGTCTCTCTTCCATTGAGCTCCTTCCTCACATATGTCCATAAGGACTTGGTCCAACCTTTGATTAAAGTTGATCCTTCTAGTGTAGGGGCGTTCATCTCCTTGCATCATGGGTAAGTGAAACGCCAACCTCACATTTTCCGGACTAAAATCTAAGTATTTCCCCCAAACCATTGTGAGATAGTTCTTTGGATTCGGGTTCATACTTTGATTATGGTTCCTAGTGATCCATGCATTGGCATAGAACTCTTGAACCATTAAGATTCCGATTTGTTGCATGGGGTTGGTTAGGACTTCCCAACCTTTTCTTCGGATTTCATGTCGGATCTCCGGATACTCATTCTTTTTGAGCTTGAAAGGGACCTCAGGGATCACCTTCTTCTTTGCCACAACATCATAGAAGTGGTCTTGATGGCTCTTGGAGATGAATCTTTCCATCTCCCATGACTTGGAGGTGGAAGCTTTTGTCTTCCCTTTTCCTTTTCTAGAGGATACTCCGGCCTTAGGTGCCATTGATGGTAATGGAAAAACAAAAAGCTTATGCTTTTACCACACCAAACTTAAAATATTGCTCGTCCTCGAGCAAGAAAAGAAAGAAGAGAAGAAGAAGAAGAAGAAAATATGGTAGAGAGGGAGAGATGTAGGTTCGGCTAAGTGGGAGAAGAGGGGTTTGTGTTGTGTGAAAATGAAGGAGAATGGAAGGGTATTTATAGGGAGAGGGGAGGGTGTATGTTCGGCCATTTTGGGTGGGAATGGGTGGGAAATTGATTTTGAATTTTTGAAGGTAGGTGGGGTTTATGGGGAAGAGTGGATGGATGTGAGTGGTGAAGATGTTGATTGGGAAGAGGAATTGAGGTGATTGGTGAAAGTTGTTGGGAAGTGTGACATGGGGAATAGGAGAGTGTGATTAGGATTAGGAGGTAAGATGGGGATATATTAGGTGGGGATCCTGTGGGGTCCACAGATCCTAAGGTGTCAAGGAATTCCATCCCTGCACCAAATAGGCATGTAAAATGCCTTTGCACACCATTCTGGCATTTAAACGCCCATTGGTGCACGTTCTGGGCGTTCAACGCCCATGTAAAGCATGTTTCTGGCGTTGAACGCCAGTTTCATGCTTGTTGCTGGCGTTCAGCGCCAGTTTTTCTTCTCTGGGCACATTTCTGGCGTTCAGCGCCAGAATGTTGCTTGTTTCTGGCGTTCAGCGCCAGAATGATGCTCTGTTCTAGTGTTGAACGCCAGCCAGATGCATCTTACTGGCGTTGAACGCCAGTCTGTGCGTCCTCCAGGGTGTGAAAATTTTTTTCTTCTGTTTTTGACTCTGTTTTTAATTTTTTTGATTTTTTCGTGACTCCTCTTGATCATGTACCTAATAAAACACAAAATAACAATAAAATAAAAAAATAAAATAAAAATTAGATAAATAAAATTGGGTTGCCTCCCAACAAGTGCTTCTTTAATGTCAATAGCTTGACAGTGGCTCTCATGGAGCCACAAGGTGATCAGGTCAATGTTGTATAGTTGCCAACACCAAACTTAGAGTTTAGATATGGGGTCTTAACACCAAATTTAGAGTTTGGTTGTGGCCTCCCAACACCAAACTTAGAGTTTGACTGTGGGGGCTCTTCTTGACTCTGAACTGAGAGAAGCTCTTGATGCTTACTCTCTTTTGTCATAGAGGGATGGCCATGTGCCTTAAACACAAGGTAGTCCCCATTCAATTGAAGGACCAATTCACCTCTGTTGACATCTATCACAGCTTCTGCTGTGGCTAGGAAAGGTCTTCCAAGGATGATGCAATCATCCTCTTCCTTCCTAATGTCTAAGATTATGAAATCAGCAGGGATGTAAAGGCCTTCAACCTTAACTAACACATCCTCTACTATTCCATAAGCTTGTCTCAAGGACTTGTCTGCCAATTGTAATGAGAACAGGGCAGGTTGTACCTCAATGATCCCCAGCTTCTCCATTACAGAGAGTGGCATAAGATTTATCCCTGACCCCAGATCACACAGAGCCTTTTCAAAGGTCATGGTGCCTATGGTACAAGGTATTAAGAACTTGCCATGATCTTGTTTCTTTTGAGGTAGAATTTGCTGAATCCAGGTATCCAGTTCACTAATGAGCAAGGGAGGTTCACTTTCCCAAGTCTCATTACCAAACAACTTGGCATTCAGCTTCATGATAGCTCCTAAATATTGAGCAACTTGCTCTCCAGTCACATCTTCATCCTCTTCAGAGGATGAATAGTCTTCAGAGCTCATGAATGGCAGAAGGAGATTTAATGGAATCTCTATGGTCTCTATATGAGCCTCAGATTCCTTTGGATCCTTAATAGGAGACTCCTTCTTGCTTGAAGGACGTTCCAGGAGGTCTTCCTCACTAGGATTTTCGTCCTCCTCCTCCTTTGTGCATTCGGCCATATTGACTAAATCAATGGCCTTGCACTCTCCTTTTGGATTCTCTTCTGTATTGCTTGGGAGAATACTGGGAGGAGTTTCAATGACTTTCTTACTCAGCTGGCCCACTTGTGCCTCCAGATTTCTGATGGAGGATCTTGTTTCATTCATGAAACTGAAAGTGGCCTTTGACAGATCAGAGACTAGATTGGCTAGATTAGAAGTGTTTTGTTCAGAATTCTCTGTCTGTTGCTGAGAAGATGATGGATATGGCTTGCTATTGCTCAGCCTATTGCGTCCACCATTGTTAAAGCCTTGTTGAGGCTTTTGTTGATCCTTCCATGAGAAATTTGGATGATTTCTCCATGATGAGTTATAGGTGTTTTCATAAGGTTCACCCATGTAATTAACCTCTGCCATGGCAGGGTTCTCAGGATCATAAGCTTCTTCAGAAGCTTCCTCTCTAGTACTGTTGGATGCATGTTGCCATCCATTCAGATTTTGAGAGATCATGTTGACCTGTTGAGTCAACACTTTGTTCTGAGCCAATATGGCATTCAGAGCATCTATTTCAAGAACTCCTTTCTTCTGAGGTATCCCATTATTCACGGAATTCCTCTCAGAGGTGTACATAAATTGGTTGTTTGCAACCATGTCAATGAGTTCTTGAGCCTCTTCAGGCGTTTTCTTCAGGTGAATAGATCCACCTACAGAATGGTCCAATGACATTTTCGAAAATTCAGAGAGACCATAATAGAATATATCTAATATGGTCCATTCTGAAAACATGTCAGATGGACATCTTTTGGTCAGCTGCTTGTATCTTTCCCAAGCTTCATAGAGGGATTCACCATCTTTTTGTTTGAAGGTTTGAACATCCACTCTCAGCTTGCTCAGCTTTTGAGGAGGAAAGAATTTATCCAAGAAGGTTGTGACCAGCTTATCCCAGGAGTCCAGGCTATCCTTAGGTTGTGAATCCAACCATATTCTAACTCTGTCTCTTACAGCAAAAGGGAAAAGCATGAGTCTGTAGACTTCAGGATCAACTCCATTCGTCTTTACAGTCTCATAGATCTGCAAGAACTCAGTTAAAAACTGATAAGGATCTTCAGATGGAAGTCCATAAAACTTGCAGTTTTGTTGCATCAAGGCAACTAGCTGATGTTTCAGCTCAAAGTTATTGGCTCCAATGGCAGGAATGGAGATGCTTCTTCCATCAAATTTGGACGTTGGCTTTGTGAAGTCACCAAGCATTCTCCTTGCATTATTATTATTTTTGGCTGCCATCTCCTTCTCTTGTTCGAAAATTTCTGAAAGGTTACCTTTAGAATAATGTAATTTAGCTTCTCTTAATTTTCTCTTCAGAGTCCTTTCAGGTTCTGGATCAATTTCAACAAGAGTGCCTTTTTCCCTGTTCCTGCTCATATGAAAGAGAAGAAAACAAGAAAAGAAAGAGGAATCCTCTATGTCACAGTATAGAGATTCCTTTATGTTAGTAGAAAAAGAAGGGAGTAGAAGAATGAAGAAGAATTCGGATTTTTAGATGAAGAGAGGTGAAGAGAAGTGTTAGTAATTAAATAATTAAATAGAAGAAAAGAGAAGGGATATTTCGAAAATAATTTTTGAAAAAGGAGTTAGTAATTTTCGAAAATTAAATATAAAATAAGATTTAAAATTTAAAACAATTAAAAAGAAATTTTTTTTTTGAAAAGGGGTGAGATATTTTCGAAAATTAGAGAGGGAAAGAGTAGTTAGGTGGTTTTGAAAAAGAAAAGAAACAAAAAGAAAAGTTAGTTAGTTGATTGAAAAAGATTTTAAAATAAAATTTTAAAAAGATGAGGAGACAGGAAGTTAGATAAGATATTTTGAAATCAAATTTTGAAAAAGATAAAATTTTTGAAAAAGATAAGATAAAAGATAAAAAGATCTAATTTTTGAAATGACTTAACTAACAAGAAACTACAAGATAAGATTCTAGAACTTAAAGATTGAACCTTTTCTTAACAAGAAAGTAACAAACTTCATATTTTTGAACCAATCACATTAATTGTTAGCTAATTTTCGAAAATTTGATGTAAAGATAAGAAAAAGATTTTGAAAATATTTTGAAAAAGATTTTTTTTGAATTTTTTCGAAAAATAGAAAAAAAATGAAAAAGATATAATTTTTGAAAAAAGATTTTGAAAAGATAAGATTTTTAAGATTTAAATTTTGACTTGACTTGTAGGAAATAACTAATTTTAAAAATTTTTGACCAAGCCAACCCAAAATTTCGAAAATTTGGAGGGAAATAAGGAAAAGATATTTTTTTTTTATTTTTGAATTTTTAATTATGAGAGAGAAAAACAACAAAAATACTCAATGCATGAAATTTTTAGATCAAAACAATGAATGCATGCAAGAATGCTATGAATGTCAAGATGAACACCAAGAACACTTTGAAGATCATGATGAACATCAAGAACATAATTTTGAAAAATTTTTAATGCAAAGAAAACATGCAAGACACCAAACTTAGAAATCTTTAATGCATGGAAAATATGAATGCCAAGATGCACATGAAAAACAACAAACAACACAAAACAAGAAAACATCAAGATCAAACAAGAAGACTTGTCAAGAACAACTTGAAGATCATGAAGAACACTATGAATGCATGGGATTTTCGAAAAATGCAAGAAAATTTTTTAAAGCATGCAATTGACACCAAACTTAAAAATTGACTCAAGACTCAAACAAGAAACGCAAAATATTTTTGGTTTTTATGATTTTATGATTTTTTTGGATTTTTATTATTTTTTTTCGAAAATATTTTTGGAAAAACGAAAAAGAAAAGAAAAATTTTGAAAAAGTTTTTGAAAAGAAAATTACCTAATCTGAGCAACAAGATGAACCGTCAGTTGTCCATACTCGAACAATCCCCGGCAACGGCGCCAAAAACTTGGTGGACGAAATTGTGATCCTCTTTGTATTTGCATGAGATTTAAAAATTGGCTCTATTGGAATTTATGATCACAATTTCATTCAACTTAACCAGCAAGTGTACTGGGTCATCCAAGTAATACCTTACGTGAGTAAGGGTCGATCCCACAGAGATTGTTGGTATGAAGCAAGCTATGGTCACCTTGTAAATCTCAGTTAGGCAGATCAAATGGTTTTGGGTTTCGAAAATTAATAATAATTGGAAAATAAAAGGGATAGAAATACTTATGTAAATCAATAGTGGAAATTTCAGATAAGTGTGTGAAGATGCTGTGCTCCTCTCGTATCTCTATTTTCTTATTACATTCATCCAATCCTTCCTACTCCTTTCCATGGCAAGCTGTATGTAGGGCATCACCGTTGTCAATGGCTACATACCATCCTCTCAGTGAAAACGTTCCTATGCTCTGTCACAGCACGGCTAATCATCTGTCGGTTCTCAATCAGGTTGGAATAGAATCCCTTGATTCTTTTGCGCTTGTCATCACGCCCAGCCTTCAGGAGTTTGAAGCTCGTCACAGTCATTCAATCCCAGAATCCTACTCGGAATACCATAGACAAGGTTTAGACTTTCCGGATCCTCATGAATGCCGCCATCTATCTAGCTTATACCACGAAGATTCTGTTGGGGAATCTAAGAGATATGCGCCCGGCCTAAGGTAGAACGGAAGTAGTTGTCAATCACACGCGTTCATAGGTGAGAATGATGATGAGTGTCACGGATCATCACATTCATCAAAGTTAAGTATAACGTATATCTTGGAATAAGAATAAAAGAGAATTGAATAAAAAGTAATAGTGATTGTATTGAAACTTGAGGTACAGCAGAGCTCCACACCCTTAATCTATAGTGTGCAGAAACTCCACTGTTGAAAATACATAAGTAAAAGGTTCAGGCATGGCCGAATGGCCAGCCCCCTTGAGTGATCAAGAGACCGAATAATCAAAGGCTAAACAGTCAAGAGATTAAACTGTCAAAAGATTCCTAATACAATAGTTAAATGTTCTATTTATAATAAACTAGCTCCTAGGGTTTACATGAGTAAGTAATTGATGCATAAATCCACTTCCGGGGCCCACTTGGTGTATGCTTGAGCTGAGCTTGATCTATCCACGAGCTGAGGCTTTTCTTGGAGTTGAACTCCAAGTTATGACGTGTTTTGGGCGTTCAACTCCGGATCATGACGTTTTTCTGGCGTTTAACTCCAGACAGCAGCATGTACTTGGCGTTCAACGCCAAGTTACGTCGTCAATTTCAGAATAAAGTATGGACTATTATATATTGCTGGAAAGCTCTGGATGTCTACTTTCCAACGCCGTTGAGAGCGCGCCATTTGGAGTTCGGTAGCTCCAGAAAATCCATTTCGAGTGCAGGGAAGTCAGATTCCAACAGCATTAGCAGTCCTTTTGTCAGCCTTTTTCATAGTTTTGCTCAAGTCCCTCAATTTCAGCTAGAATTTACCTAAAATCACAGAAAAATACACAAACTCATAGTAAAGTCCAGAAATGTGAATTTAACATAAAAACTAATGAAAACATCCCTAAAAGTAGCTTGAACTTACTAAAAACTACCTAAAAACAATGCCAAAAAGCGTATAAATTATCCGCTCATCACTAGGCATTCTATATCAATTCAAGATTTAAGGGATGAAATTGGGGGTTTATAAGCATGAAATAACATCTCGGAAGGTTACAAGCTTATTGGGAATGTGAAGAGCCTGAAAACAAAAGGTTTAGAAGAGAACTGGGTTGCGTGCGTACGCACAGGAGTGTTTGCGTGCACGCCCAGAAGTATTTTTTAAAAGTGTGTGTACGCACAGCCTGTACATATGCACAGAAAGCAAAATCTCCATGGTAGAGCGCGCGCACAACGTGTGCTAGCGCCACCACCAGTGTGCCATTTCCAACATGTGCGTACGCACAACTCGCAAAACTCCATTGGCCATGTGCGCGCACAGAGCGTGCTAGCACTCCCAGCAGCAGCCCCATTCCCGCGTGTGCGTAAGCACAAGGCTATGTGTATGCATAGGCTCAAAATTTTGTGGGGTGTGCGTGCGCACAGGGCTGTGCGTGCGCACACAAACCAGAAATCACAAATTCTGCAGAATCTGCATAATTCAGATTTTTGGCCAAAACTTCCAACGATCATACCTCCTTCTAAAAAATTTAGATTTCAACCAAATTTGAACCATTTTAAAGCTTATAAAATTATCTTTCAATTGATATAAAAATCATCAAACTCCAAAAACAATTGCTCAAGATATGATCCGTTGAAGTTCATCAAAATTCTATTTTTACCAAAACTTATAAACTCCCAAATCTCAAAACATACATAAAATCCTGTTCATCAACCAAAGTCTCACTCTATCATCAATCCAACATATTAATCCACATTTTATACAACATTATATGATTTACTGATAAACCCTAATTTTGATGTGAGAGTTGTTTGTTGGTTTGGAGCTATGCTTACAATGAAGTAATTCCTTTCTTTAAGAAGAAAAATCCAAACCGACCACAATTCTCATCTATCAAATTAATGGCGCCATTACCGGGGATTGGAATGGTGTTATGTTATTGGCTATTGTATATATTGTGAATATCTTGATTTTTGGTTTGTTTGTTAGTTTTTGCTAGTTGTAGGATTTTGTTCTCTTTGTTTCTTGTTAGTTTTTGTTTTTATTTTCTCTTTCACTATGAATTCTCACTACTTTGGCTATGAGTGTGGTTCTAACTATGTTGTAGGAGATGAAAATTATAATGACAATATGCATCAAGGATTTGGAGATCAAAGGTGGGAGGAGCCCCAAGCTTATGGACAACCTTCTTGGCAACAACCTCCTTCGGCTTCTTATGGGTACAATTCAAATCTTGATGCATACCAATCTAATGTATGTGATGACCCTTATTGTGGTTGTCAACCACAATCATCATATGCATATGAACCCCCTCCTCAATATAACCCTTCACCATACTCACAAGTCTTATACCACCATTCACCTCCATATGATCCCAACCCATATCTACCATACCAACCACCATATGAACCATACATAGAGCCACCACCGTTCTAACACCAATACTCCCATGAACCACAAAGTCCACTCATACCACCTCAAGAATTTCACCAATATGAACCACCTTCTAATTACAACAACTTTTCCTCAAACAATGAACCCTCTTTTCCATCATCACCTCCCGATGAAGCCTTCATCCTAGAATTGAGAGATCTTGAATCTCATATCTTAAGGCGATACGAGGAGGATGAAAAGAAGTATGAGGAGTTAAGAGAAAAAATGGTTATCATGGTAGAAGCCATTGGCAACATAGTCTTATCCCGCCTAAGCCAATGCGATCAAGGCACTCCCATTGTTGAATATGGAGAAGCAACCAAGGAGCTTAGTGAGGGAGTGAACTTGAAGCTCCAAGGTGAAGAAGAGGAGTTAAAGCAAGAAATGCAACAAGAGGAGGAGGTAGAGATGATTGAACCAAAGGAAGTAGTGGTTGACACCTTAGGATATGTTGAGTACATAGAGGAATCACAAATTGAAGAGCCTTCTTCCATAGAGATTGAAGTTGATGTTGAGGAGGAGAGTGCACAACCTCCAAGGCACAATGTGATTGAAGAATTGGAAGAAGTGTTCCAAGCAACAAGACCTTCTATTTATGATGATTCCGAATCAACATGTGATCCTTTTGAGCTTGATGAGTCCTTCCCCAATATTCTTAAAATTGATGATGAGGTAGACCTTACTAAACTTTCCTATCTATGATGAGAGTGATAGGGAAGAGATAGAAGAATTTGGTGAAGAAGAATGTGAACTTAAGGAAGCTTGGCAAGAGGAGGAACTTGAAAAATCTTGCCAAGTGGTGGAAGTCTCTAGAAGAGGATGGATGGGAGTAGAGCGCGCCTTGTCAAGATCATTAGGAATTCCTCCACCGAGGTTGTCATCCAATCCTTCATTTGAGTGGGTAAAACTTCTAACTCTTAGCTCTATTATCCCACTTGAATTTGGTTTGCTTGAAACAGATGGGCAACTTAGGACGCTTTGTGGAATTAAGCGTAAGAGGAGGATGTTTAGTGGTTAGCGTAGTAAATCTAGGCTCATTATGGTTGAAGTTTCAAGGAGTAAGGGTTGGACTAGTGCTCAATTGGATGGGTCTAGGAGGGTAGTTTGGTGCTTCCATGAGAATTCATCTCTCTTGCCACCCGGAGGAAATCACCATGATCGACTCAAGGACGGGTGTGAAAACAAAGTGTGGGATCCCGGATCACACAAGGAGGATCAACACTGGGAGCCCATGGTTTCTGAAGAACTTCATCAAAGTTTGGAGTTTTTAACTTTGAATGATGAACCACAATGGAAGTCCAAGCATTGGTGGATGTTCAAGGATGGATTCAAGCACAAGCCACCTTGATGGATAGCTCCCCATAAGTCCAACTTAAGGACAATAAACAAAAGTGCTAGGTGGGAGACACCCCACCATGGTAACATCTTTCCTTTTTTCTTTTTTGTAAATATTGCTAATAATTAGTTTAGTTTTATGTTTTGTTTGATTTGTTAAGTTTGTTTGGTAGTTTAGTGTGTTAAATAAGGTTTTGTGGTGTTTTGGTAGTTGTTTGGAGGTTTGGAATGCTTGGTTTGGTGCAAAAACCTAGAAAAAATTTGAAAACAGGGCACCAACCCACGCGTACGCGTCACTCACGTGTACGCGTGGATTAGAAGTCCCCCTCCATACATTCACACGAGAGTTGTGCATGAAGTGTGCCAACTTTGTGCCCAAGGCACGCGCACGTGTATCTTGCGCGTACGCGTCGACTCTCTGCTTGCCATGCACGCATACGTGTTAGGATCTCCCTAGGCAACGTAAGAGAATGAGGTCGAGGCATGAGATCCCACTGGTTTGTGATTTGGTGTGGAGGAAGCCACCTGCAAAAGAACTCCAACGCGCAAGTCAGTGTCCGTACAAAGGCGGCAATTAGGGAAAAGGGTGGGTGACGTACCTGGGAGGAGGGATAGGCCCCTCCCCTTATATATTCTGTACCGTAACGGGCCCCATGTGCCTAGACCCCCATTCTTGGAAGTTTCCTTTCTAGCTGTCTAGTTACACGTAGAGGAGGATGTGTTGTGCGGGTCGCCTCTCGGCTCGGGCATGACGGGTTGTCGGGTCGGTTGGTCGTTCAGACCCGGATTTCCGATTTGTTGGACTCGGCTGGAAAAGTGCCCCTAACGCGCTGGCTACGGTGATGAGTGTCGTGGATCGCGCATTCTCCTGAACCTTTCCTTTGATCGACTTCCTGCCTAATCGGCCGCTCGTGATAGGAGTGTGCCCCCTACGCACGAGCGGCATTTGTCCGTTTTTGGGGAGTATCAATCGTCGCCTTGTTTCTCACACCGGGCATTTAAGGCTCATTATGACTGATTTGAAAGCTTGGGAAAAAATCTATTTTTTCCCTGACTTTTGCGCTTCTCGGTGTCAGTTACTTTGCAGTTTCCTTTTTCCATTTGCATTTCATCTTCCTACCATTTCAAACAATTCTTATGCCCTTCTAAATCCCTTCTACTTTCTCTCTTGAGTTTTCCTTCCTAATTGTTTCAATCCGTTCCTACTTCACTGCATTCCTTCGGGGATCATCATTCCCTGACTACTATTTCTCTGGTAAGCGTTCTTTTCTTTATATTGCTAATAGATGAATGTTACTTTGCTACTGCTACGACTGCTTCTTTGTTGCCATTTTGCATTTTATGTTCCCTTAGGTTTTCCGTGCTCTTCTGCTTGTGTCATGCCACGATTAGTTAGGTTCTAGGGGAGTTACCATTAGATCTGCAGTGTTTGCAGTATTTTAGCCTTTGCTTAACTGTAGATATGCGTACTGTAACACGTAGAGCTAGTTTTAGTTCCCGATCTCCCTAGCTGTAGGTATGGCACAGCGCCCTATCGCGAGAGCTCCCGTGGACCAGTTTTCCTGGGTTATGTTAGTCGTGAAAGATACCCCTTCTCAAATAACCCTCGAGGAGCCCATAGAGTTCCGTCAATCCGACCAACTCTGCGGGGGAGGTCCCGAGGAAGCCCGTTATGGTGCGTTCGTTCCTGGGGACCGAGAACAGATATGCCTAAACTTAAACACACCCCGCGTCATCGAATGGATCTGGCTGTATAAAGTGATGTTTACTAGCCTGGGGATTCACATCCCTTTCTCTCCCTTTTACATGGCGCTTCTAATCGATGTGATGTGGCGCCATCACAATTACACCTGAACAGCTGGACCTCCATCCAGTGCTTCGAGATGGTGTGTGAGTACTTGGAGCTGCCGGCTTCTATAGAAGTTTCCCTATGGTTCTTTGTCTTGACGAACCCCTCCAAAGAAGGGAGAGCCAAGAAAGGGTACATGTCTTTTCGGGCAGCCCAGGGTAGACGGATCTTCAGGTTGTTCAAAGACTCCTATCATGGCTTCAAAGAAAAATATTTCAAGGTTCGACCCGCCAAAGGTCAGCATCCCTTCTGGTTGACTTTGGAGGGGGAACGCCTCATCCCGACCTATTGGAGCTTTGGGGCCGGGGCCAATGCATTCACGAACGTGACTTATAAGGGTTTGTCCCAACAAAATAAAAATGTTGCCAACGTGTTGTTGGCCATCTTTGGTAAAAATAATGTCAACCGTTACCTTCTAATGGGTGATCATGAGATGGGTAGGGCCTATATAGGTAAGTTACCGGGTAGTCGTTACTGTAGATTCTTCTTGCATTAGTTATTTTTCTGCTTCAATTTGTAACTCCTTTGTCTTCTCCATTTCAATGTTCATGGCTGTCGAGCATGTTGGACTTGAGGACTTGATGGCCAGTTTTTCCCTGGGCAAAGCGATGACAGCTCTGCTACCCTAACTGCCGACGTGCTGTCTTCTCCCACTCCTGAGGTTTAGCTGGCTCCTCCTCCTCCGGAACCCACCGGCCCCAGTGTTGCTGTATCTCCTAGCAGTAGCATGAATCCTCCTTCAGAAGAGGAGCCCATCGACGGGCCAGGTGCTCCCAACTTGACCAGTGTCAAGAATCCCTGAAAGAGGAAATCAACCTCCAGCCCGGAAGGGGTGCTTATAGTAACGGAGAGAAACTTTGACACTGGGGTGTTTATCGATTCGCAACTCATACCAGGCACTGAGGAGTTCTTTCATGGGGGAGATTTAGCTGCTCAAGATAAGTGGGTCTACCATTGTGTGTTTAGGTTTGCGACCATTGCGAGGAGGGCGGAGCCCGTCCTCGCCCAGGCTGGGGTGCTGGACGGGAAGTACCGCTTGTCACAGCAAGAGGTCGCAAGCCTGAAGGCCGAGGTGGAGGCCTTAAAGGTGAAGTTGGCTGATACTGAGGAGAAATTGAAGACTTCAGACGCAACTGTGACCCGTCTTACCGACTACGAAATGACCCTAGAGAGCCAACTCAATACTTTTCGCGGTCAGACTTCTGCAGCAGAAGCCAAAGTTGCCAGTCTGGAAGCCAAGTTGGAGGAGGCCGTTAAGTCGAAGAAGGATGCTAAGACGGAGGTCTCGAGACTGAAGGGGGAGATCGTCAGTTTGAAGAAGAGGAACAAAGAGACAGTTAAGAATGCTCGTGGGGCGATCACAGGCACTGAGGAAGCGATCAAAGCGCAGGTTAAACTGCTTTCCTCTGACTTCAATACCTCTGCTATTAGTGCTTTTAAGACTATCCGGGATGGCCAGATTATTGACCTCCGAAAGAAGTGTTTTGTAGATACTTCGATATTTTTGGCCGTTGTGGCCTTCTGTTTTGTATATTTTGGATATGGTAGTTTCACAACAAAGCTGTTTACCGTTTTGTTTACCAAACGATTAACTTTAAAGCTGGATTGTGGCTGTTATTAAACGTTTTAAATTGTATGGCCTTTATTTTGATAGCCATTGAGTAGGATTCGTAATCTTATTTCCCCTGGGGTGATCAATCCCGAGGTGCCGCTGTGCTAACAATTTTGACGAGTAAAAAGATGAAACAACTGAATTATGTAATAAGAAATGGAAAGTCAGAAAAAGAAGACAAAGTATGACAAGTGAATAAAAAAGAACGGGTGTTAATAGACTGGGGACCCGTCTGGTTGTTGGGCCCACTGTAGGTTTCGAAGAGTAGAACCTCTTTAGGTTCACCACATTCCACGTCTTGGGCACCTCTCTTCTGTCCAATCGTTCTAGCTTGTAAGCACCATTGCCAGCTACCTCTTTTACTCTATACAAGCCTTTCCAGTTAGCTGCCAGCTTCCCTTCTCCGGGGGTCGGCAGGCCCACATCGTTGCGTCATAGAACAAGGTTGTTTGGTTCAAAACTCCTCTTTAGCACTTTGGCATTGTACCGTAGGGCTATTCTTTGTTTCAATGTTGTCTCTAACAAGTGAGCCATCTCCCTGGCCTCATTGATCAGATCCTTCTCCACAGCTTCCTCGACTCCAACAAGGAGTAACCATGGGGTTGACTCCCCCACCTCCATGGGAATCACTGCATCGACCCCATAGGTAAGCCCGAAGGGCGTTTCCCCGGTGGAGGATTGTGGTGTCGTTCTGTAGGACCATAAGACTAATGCGAGTTCGTCTTCCCATGCTCCCTTGTTCTTGTTAAGCCTTTTCTTGAGGCCTAGGAGGATGACCTTGTTCGTAGCTTCCACTTGGCCGTTTGTCTGTGGGTGCTCCACTGACGAAAACTTTTGTTTTATGCCTAGACCGGCGAGGAACTCCTCAAACTTCTTATCAGCAAACTGCATCCCGTTTTCCGATATTACGACCTTTGGGATTTGAAATCTGGAGATTATTTGCCTCCACATGAATTTTCGACAGTTTGCCGATGATATGCTAGCCAGCGGCTCCGCCTTAACCAACTTAGGGTAGTAGTCAATAGCCACTATCAGGTACTTAACCTGTCTAGGGCCTACCAAAAAGGGTCCCAAAAGGTCAACTCCCCACTGGCTAAAAGGTTGGGAGGCCATCAGCAAACTCAACTCCACTGCCGGGGTCCTATAAAAGTTTGCATTTTCTTGAAACTTCTTGCATCTTTTCACGAATTCCAGGGAATCTGACATCATCGAGGGCCAATAGTAAGCATCCCTAACGAGCTTTTAGGCCAGAGCCTTTCCACCAATGTGATGCCTGCAACATCCCTCGTGGACCTTGCTCAAGACATAATCCGTCTGATCAGGGCGCAGGCACTTTAACAAGGGTTAGTGCAGTTCTCTTTTGAACAGTTGACCCTGTACTATCACGTACTTGGCCGCTTCCCCCCTTATCACCTTCGCAGCCTTCTCATCCTTAGGGAGCTTACCATTCTCCAAGAATTCAGTAATTGGATCCATCCGTGAAGGGGTGTCGGCTGCTTGGGTTACACACAAGGTGACTGTTGGTTCCTTTGCCAATCCTTGATCAGAGATCGGTTTCCCAAATCTGGCTTCGTGCTTGCCAGCTTTGACAGGAGGTCGGCCCATGCGTTTCTTTCTCTCGGAACTTGCTGCACCACAACCTCATCGGATTCTTTACTTAAATATTTTACCCTTTCCAAGTATTTCTGTAACAAGGAATCTCTTGCTTGGTAGGTTCCATTGATTTGGGAGGTGACAACTTGAGAGTCGCTATTTACCTCCACTTTGGTCGCCCCGATCTCTTTTGATAAGAGCAAGCCTCCAATGAGGGCCTCATATTCTACCTATTTGTTGGAGACCAGGAACTCGAACTTGATGGACTGCTCGTATATCATTCCGGTCGGGCTTTCAAGGATTATCCCTGCCGCCCCCCCAAAAAAACATTTGGTTGTAAGCTCCGTCTACATGGAGTTTTTACCGTGTGTTCGGGGTCTCTTGAGGGTCCCCGGTTACTTCCACTAGGAAGTTGGCCATTACTTAGGCTTTAATCGCATGTCTAGGCCCATATTGCAGATCGTACTGAGACAGCTCGACTGACCAGGTCATCATCCGTCCTGCCAGGTCGGGTTTCTGCAGGACTTGGTGAATTGCTTGATCCATCCTGGAAGTACTGTCTCAACCTTCGGGACAAGATGAGGAGTGTATAGGCTAGCTTTTCCAGCTTGCTGTACCTTAGCTCCATGCCTTGTAGTGCTTTGCTAATGAAGTAGACCGGCTATTGGGTCTTTCCTTCTTTTTGGAACGAGGACGGCCACCAAGGCTTCATCCGTTACTGCCAGATATAGAAATAGTGTCTCGCCATCCTTGGGCTTACCTAGGACCAGTAGTGCTGAGAGTATGTCTTTGAAATGGTTGAAATCTTCTTCACAAACCGGGGTCCATTCGAAAGCTATCCCTTTCTTCATGAGGTTGAAGAAGGGGAGGGCTTTGGCCGCCGATGCACCGATGAAGCGAGATAGGGCTGTAATCCTTTTGGCCAACCTTTGCACGTTCTTGATGCACCATGAGCTTGTCATTCACAAAATGGCTTCACCTTAGGAACTTTCTGGCTTCCATGGAAAAAGTGCATTTGAGGGGGTTAAGTCTCATATTATATCTTCAAAGAGACATGAACACGGTCTCCAGGTCACTGACTAAGTCTTCCAGTTGGCTGGTCTTCACCAAGATATCATCCACATACACCTCTAACGACTTCCCGATTAGATCGCTGAAGACTTTGTTCATCAGTCTCTGGTAAGTTGCCCCTACATTCTTCAATCTAAATGGCATTACCTTGTAGCCGTAAGTGCCCCCTGGCATTATGAATGTCGTTTTTTCCTCATTAGGTCAATCATCGGTATTTGGTTATACCCAGAGTACGCATCTATGAAACTCAGGAAACGATAACCTGCTGCCCCGTCCACCAGGGCGTCAGTGTTAGGAAGGGGGAAAGAGTCTTTGGGACATGCTTTGTTGAGGTCTGAATAATCGACACACATCCTCCACTTTTCATTGGCCTTTTTGACAAGCACTACGTTTGACAACCATGTCGAGTAGTCAGGTTCTCTGATGAACCTTGCTTCCAACAAGCTGGCCGTATTCTTGGCTACCTCGTTGGCTCTTTCCTGGGACATCTTCCTTCATCTTTGGGCAATGGGCTTGGCATCTGGTCTCACGGCTTGTCGGTGTGACATGAACTCGGGGTCAACTCCCGGCATGTCAGCTGGTGTCCAGGTGAATAGGTCGCCATTTGCCCTTATGGCCTTCATAAGGGACTCTTTCAAGTTGTGGGAAAGGTTCTTATTCATGAAGGTGAATTTTTCCTCCGTGTCCCTAACCCTGAATCTTTCCAAATCTCCCTCAGGCTCGGGTCTCGGTCTGTTGTCAACCCGAGCATCTAAGTCGGCTAGGAAGATCCCAGATGCTTCCTTCGATCTCTTCCTTAGGGAGCGGCTGGCGTTGTCACATGCAACCGTTGTTTCCAAGTCTCCCCTAAGGGATCCCACCGATCCATCGTTAGTGACAAATTTCATGACCAAAAGCTTAGTGCATATTACGGCAGAGAATTCATTAATTGTTTTTCACTCTAAGATGACATTGTAAGCTGTGGAGTCCCTTAGGACGACAAAATCCGCCATTACTGACCTCTTACTTCTTCCTCCGTCGATACGAATCGGGAGGGAGACTACATCGTCGGGCTTTATGAAGTTGTCCCCTAGGCCGACCACTCCGTGATGATGGGTTTTTAGATCAATTTCTCGGAGACTCAGGGCGTCGAAGACGTTTTTGAACATGATGTTGGAGTCGACTCTAGTGTCCACGAGGATTCGCTTGACCAAGTCTGTTCCGACTGTTGGCGTGATCACCATAGGTGGGTTCTCCGGGATGTCGTGGGACCATTGGTCCTCTGGTCCAAATGATATCCTTGGAGCTTTCCCGAACGTGGTTCCATGGTTACTTGATGATACGGCCAAAATCTCGCGTCTTTCCTTGCTGCCGACTTTGACCTTGGGGCTGTGTCTCTTCCGACTACGACATTGACGATAGTGAGGCCGCAGTCGTTGTCTTTGTCGGGCTCTTGTCTCGGCTTCACAGCTTGACTTCTGTCGTCATCGGATCGCTCACGCTCTCTCCTCTTGGGTTCCCTTATGAACTGTGAGAACTCCGTCAGTTTCCCTTCGCGAATTGCTTGTTCCAAAGCATCCTTTAAATCGAAGCAGTCTTGGGTTCTGTGGCCGAGGCCTTTGTGGTAGTCGCAGTAGAGACTCTTGTTCCCAGCCAGGTCTGTCCTTGAGTTGATGGGGTTTCGACAAGATGCCCTTGTCGGCTATTTGTTGGTAGCCCTCAACAATCGGGATCGTCAGAGGGGTATAGTTTGTGAACTTTCCGACTCGTGGAAAGGGCTTGAAAGGTTTAGTCAGTCCTCCGTCCTTGGAGGGATCCTTCGGACTTTCGCCGTTCCTGGAATGATGGGGATGAGGGTTTGCGGGCTGCCGTTTGTTGGCCACCACCACCCGGCTAACCTCCTGATACGGAAAAAATTAATTCCTCCTTAATTACTACCGGCAAGTGTACTGGGTCGTATCAAGTAACAAAACGCACAAAAGAGTGAGGTCGATCCCACGAGGATTAACGGATTAAATAATCAATGGTTGATTAATTAGCCTAGTTAGACAGTTCATATTGGAGTGATAATCAAATAGGAAATGTAAATTGCATGAAGTAAAAGAAGGCAATAAAGTGCAGAAAGTAAAATAACAAGAATGTAAAAAACAAGAAATGTAAAGTACAGAAAGTGTAGGCAACCATAAAGTAAAGAAAAGATAAAAATAAGCTTTGGGATCAAGAGACATTGAATTCTCCGGATCAAGTTCCTTTTCATCTCTTCCTCAATCAATGCATTCATTGATCTCCTTGGTAATATTAAGTGATCGGATCCCAATTCCTTGGCAATCCAATCTCTCTAAGCTTGAACAGTTGCCCAATTCCTTGATTTAATTGCTCATGGGAAGAGATGAAGTTCGGTCACTGATTTTACCACACATTCATAGATCAAAGTATTGGTAGGATTACATGTCACTATATCCATCCAACCCCCAACCTAATCCTATATGAGAAAGATTTCAAGCATAACTCTATAATTTCTCTTTCAAGCCTATCATAGAATCCAGATACATTCAATTTCTCTTCCAACACAATTGAATGCTTGAATGAAGAACAAAATCTTTCTAGCAAGATCAAGAGAAAAGACAGAAAAAGGAGAATGAAAACTACAATTGATCCATTAAATAACAATAGAGCTCTCTAACCCAATGGAAAGAGTTAGTTTAGTTCATTGCTCTGTTCGAACAGAAGAGAAAGAAAGTGCAGAAAATAAAGATGAAGATTAAGAACTAAACACTTGAAAATTTAAAGTTCATAACTGAAAAGTACAAATTAAAATTGACTACTACTAAGAAAGAAAAGAAGAGAAAAGGAAAGAAAAGTGTATGAGGGGAAGGGTCCGAAGACCTACTCCCGATGGTGTATGCCAAGGGATGTGTGTGTGTGCTTGATTCTGGACTCCCCTCCAATCCAGAATATCTCCTCCAATCCAGCTGATGCCTATATATAGGCTTACAAATTAAAAGATGAAAATACAAATTACAAATGAAAATCCCTAATCCATATGCTTCTTGTGCCTTGGATTGAGTGATGTTTGATGGGCTCTACTTGCTTGCATGATCTAAGGGTGTATTGGGGCCTTTAGTGGTGTTGACAGTGTTAACAATTGCTCCCAGGCCCTCTGCAGTGTTTGAGTTGAGCGTTGAAGACAACGTTGGCGTGTCAACGTTCTACCCATGCGTACGCGTGGCTTGTCAATTTTTCCCTTCTCATGCGTACGTGTGGATTGCCAATTTTTCACGCTCACGCGTATGCGTGGCTGCCGATTTTTCCATGCTTCTTGTTGAGCACGTTGGGAATAACATTGGTTCACCAACATTCCCACCAGCATTGGTTCATCATTTTTTCCTCAATCAACTTTGGTTCTCCCTCCTTGCTTTTCTCTGTTTCTCTGCTTTTACTTTGCCTATCATCAAACAAATAAGTGTATCAAAGTAATATACAAGATAATCTTTACTATACTAAGTGTGCTAAAAATGCTCAAAATCATAACTTCACTTAGTGTGATCTATTTCATCATTTTTACCCTGTATGTTAACAAAAATTCACCTATGCTTGAGAATTTATTTCATGCAGAGATTTTTCATGCTTTTGCTCGTTTATCAACATAATTTGTATGAAAACTAACTAAAATCTACTGAAAAAGCATAGAAAAATAGGCCATGATGCCTTGGCATCACCTCCTTATCGTTAATGTATTCTCTTGCCACGTTCTGGATATCTTGCATGGTCCATACGGACTTGGTGGTGGAGTGATTTCTAAAGTCTTCATTTGACAGCCCGTTCGTCAGACATAGGCTAGCCACCGAGTCAGTCAGACCATCAATCTCCAGGCATTCGTCGTTGAATCTGTCAAGATACTTTCTGGTCGGCTCCCTTTTTCTTTGGGTAACCCCTAGGAGGTTGATCGGGTGCTTGGCTTTGGCAATGCGTGTGGTGAATTGTGCTAGAAAGCTGCGCGTTATGTCCGTAAAGGTCGTCATGGACCCCTTTAGGAGCGTATTGAACCATCAAATTGCCGGTCCTGCCAGGGTCACGGGAAAAGCGCGACACTTGACCTCGTCACCCACCCCCTCGAGGTTCTTCTTGGCCTCAAAGGCTGTTAGGTGTTCCTGAGGATCTTGGGTTCCGTCATATTTCATGTCCGTTGGCTTGTCGAAGTATTTTGGCAGCCGGACCTTGAGGATGGTGTGGTGGAAACTGGTTGTCCACGATTATAGGATTTTGACGCCTTCTCGGCCTCTCCCTGCTCTCTCCCCGGCTTTCTAATTCAGCATGGGTCGAGAATGGCCGGGCATAGATTACGGGGTCTTGTCGCCTTCTCGATCTTTCCCTGCTTTCGTCCTGGCCTTCTGACTCAGCCTGGGCTGAGGGGGATCGGGAACCCGTGCTACGCCTGACGTAGTTCCTTTGGGGACTTCTCCCATGGGGTTCCGCTCTCCGCGGAGGAGATCGGGTGTGAGATAGACTCGGGGTAGATCGGTAACGATCCCTGGCCGCGAGCTTCCTCTCAAGACTTTGCACTCTGTGGCGCAACTCCTGTATGATTCTCGCGTTATCGCCCCCTATCCCCCCGAAAGGACGCCTTTCAGGAGAGCGGGAGGGGAGTTCGTTCCTGTGAGAGGGGGATCTTGTGCGCTCGCGAGAGAAAGCTAGGGAGGCAACCATGCTCGCCCGGTGGGCGCCCTCTTCCTCGTGTGCTTCGCCTTCCTCTCGCCCTTCAACTGGCCCCAACAAGAAATCCATTCAAGGCAGGTTCCCCACAGATGGCGCCAATATTCGGTTGCTCGGTCCTGAACGGGTCGGATGTGCCAGATGCCAGGAAGCGCTGGGGAGCTGGGTTCGAATCGCCTCTGCGCGTTACGATCTCCCGGGGAAACGTGAAGAGAATGAGGCCGAGGCGTGAGGTCCCACCGGTTCGCGATTTGGTGTGGAGGGGGCCACCTGTAAAAGGACTCCAACGTGCAAGTCAGTGTTCGTACAAAGGCGGCAATTATAGGGGAAGGGGTGGGTGACGTATCTGGGGGAGGGGTATGCCCCTCGCCCCCTCCCCTTATAAAGTTTGTACCGTAATAGGCCCTACGCGTCCAGACCCTCTTTCCTAAAGTTTCCTTTTCAACTGTCTAGTTACATGCAGAAGGGGAGGTGTCGTGTGGGTCGCCTCCCGACTTGAGCATGACCGGTTGTTGGGTTGGTTGGTCGTTCGGACTCGGATTTTCAGTTCGTTGGGCTGGACCGTAACAAAATTTAAATTAAAAATTTAGAAAAAAAATAAATAGTGCCTAGATGATAAAAGAGACACCATTTTTCTTTAAATAATTTGACATTTTTCAGTGTTATTCTACAACGTGTTTCCTACCCCATGAATATAGTTACATATACAATAGAAATATTTTTATGTCTTTAAATTGAATTATACATTCAGTTAAGAGTTAAGACATTTCTTTTGAAGTATTTATTATTACATATTTGCGTTAAATGTGTATTTTATTCAATAAAAGTTTCACAACCTATTCATGCTTTCTTGATTCTGAAACTAGTGCTCATTTTGTATATAAATTAAAAAAATAATTGAAATATGTTAAAGTGATACAAATTACAGTAAAAAGTAAGTTCTTGAAAGGAAAAAAATATTTTTTAATTATTCTATTACTTTTAATAAAAGATGTTAACTTGATATTTGATATACAAATAAGTAAAACATAACCCATTTCTATCTCATAAAGTACAGTGTTTTGCTTTTTTTTTTAATATATTTTTTTGAGTAACTGGATGGTGATCGAATTTGTTGCGTCACATAGTTTTTCGATTTCTTTTATTTACCCGTTGGGTTACACAGTTAGATATGTGAATTTTTTGGGTAAATCTTCAAACGCAAAGTGTTGCAATTATTAATATATTTTGGCCTAATTAATATTGTATTCTTACCATAAACACAGTGTTGAATATTCAAAAAGTGAAATAATTATATATCAATTTTCATACTTGAAGTATCATTTAATTATTATTACAAAACTATATAGAATTTTATAAAATATATATTTAAAATTTGTGTCTAGAAAGTAGAAATTGATAATAATAATAATAATAATAATAATAATAATAATAATAATAATAATAATAATAATAATAATCTATACAAGACACCGTAAAAGAAATCAATACAAAAAAATAAAAGTAATTTAATTAAATAAAAATAAAATACTACACTTTTTGCTAATTACGTAAATATTAATTTTTTATTTATTATATTTTATATCAATAGTTCAAATTAAAAGAATAACCTCCCACTAATCAGGATAACCATTTGTCCATTTTTTTAGTAAGATTATAAAAAAAGTTTCAAAATCTGCAAATTTATTTGTTACCTCAAATAATATATAGATTATTTTCTCATCAATTGGGTTTGGTTTAGTTGTTAATTTACTAATCTATTTAAACAAGTATTGAAAATTCGAATCTCGCCTTATGTATGCAACCCATTAATTAGCAGCAAAACCTATTTAAAACTTAGATCTGCGACGAATTAATTCTTAGCCTACTAAACTGGGAGATACCATAAGAAACAAAAAAGGTTATTTTTAAAAGTTATTATATCCTCTACTTTTGTTTTTGAAACACATAAACATTCATAATTATATCAATATGCAAAATCAGTATTCACGTTGAAGATTATTTGGCTATTTTCCAAACATAGATAATAATTAATTGAAATAACTGTTTATTAATATTAATTTAAATTTTTTATAATTTTACTTATATTTATATTTATTAACAAATACATTCATGAATTCTATTTATATTTAGTACTAGGTTGACTATTTTAAAATAGGAATAAATACAAATATATGTAAGTTTAAGTTTTTCATGTAAAAAATTTAACAATAATAATGATCACACATATATAGTTTATTTCATAATACTTATAATTTATAAAGATTAATATTAATTGCTGCTATTAAATATCATCATTTTGTTATCTTTTAAAACATAATATTTACTCTAAATATTTGACCATTTTCAAATATAAATGAACCACAATACACATAATTATGATTATTAAACAATAAGTATAAAATTTATCATACATACACAATTATATTGAGCATGTAAGTGTTTATACCTTATAAATTTTCTTTTTTTGTCCATTATTACTAACGGTTATGATTATGATACATTACCACTAAATTTGTCTATTTTAAATTATCATTTGCCGATTTCAAAATACGGCTAAAATATTAAACAACACCACCAATTAAAATTACATGTAAATATTAAACAAAATTATATATCACATAATTCTTGTTAAGATATCCTAATATTTCTCCTTATATCATTAGAAAATAAGTGTTATGATCTTTATATGTATTTAGATTCTAATTTGTTTAAATACATCAAAACAATTAATCAGGCATTTGTTTCTTCTGTATATGATGACGATGGTGTTCAAAGTGCGTAGAGTGAAAGCTTCAAAGTGCGTAGTCTCCGTTGTCCGGAGAGAAGAATCCAAAAAGAGAGTTCCTTAACATTAGGGTTTTAAGTGTGGCAAAATAGTAAATAACAATAATATGAATAGTGAAAAGTCTAAAGATGTATATAGACTATGAAGCGCGAATATTTTGTTGAATTTTTGTGTCTATAAAATTGTAAGAACCAAATTGATAATCAAATCGGTCAAGTTATTGATTTACTAGTTCAACCAATAAATCACTAGTTGAACTAATAAAATCGGTTACACGTAAATAAAAAATATAAAATACTAAAAATAATCATAATTCATAAATTTAAAAAATTCAAAATACATATCTTCAGTTTATCACCAATATTTTAAAGACAACCAGATTCAGCAAGACAACAACTCTAAATTCCCTATTCCCTATTCAGTAAGACAGCAACCTTAAATTCACAGAACAAGCAGATTCATACTAAACAAATTACTTTAACATCACCTATTTCAACAAGCAGCTATTTCAACAGCAGAAATTTCACCTATTCATATCAGAAATTTTAACAAACAGCTTCAAGCAGATTCAACAACCTTAAATTCCCTATTTCAGCAAGCAGATTCATACTAAAATTCACAGGTTCAACAAGCATATTCAACAAGCATTAGAAGAACAGAACAGAACAACTTCATAATTTCAACATGCATTAGAAGAATAGAACATAACAACATATTCATACTAAGATTCATAATTTCAATTTCAACAAGCATTAGAGGAAGAACAGAACAGCTTCATAGTTCACAACCAACCTGTTTGACAGAGCAGAGGACGAAGACGACGGAGACCGCTTCACTGTCCGAGAGAGCAAACGACGGAGACGAAGACGACGACACATACTTTATGATATATTTTGGACTGAATTGAGTGGATTTTTGTCAACTATTCTCACACTTATTCATGTAAATTGCATGTTTTTCATTTCCTTCCTAATTTCGTGTTATGATTGAAAACATGCTTCCTAGACCTTAAAATTGTTAATTTTTAATTCTCCTTTATTAATTACCATTCGATGCCGTGATGCATTTGTGAAGTGTTTCAGGTTTACAGGGAAAGAATGACTTAAAGGATGAAGATGAAGCATGTTAAGGTGGAAGGAATACAAGAAACTAAAGAGATGAGAAGCGAGGAGTGACGCGCACGCATGGCTGACGCGTGCGCGTGATTTGGAGCATTTTTCAGCGATGCGTACGCGTGACTGAACCAATTCACCAGTTAGGTGAGCCTAGCTGCATTTGATCCTGAAATTGAAAAAACTATTTCACATATTAGGCGAGCTCGGCATCGGTTAGCCTCCGAGGGTAGTGGAGGGGTTCCACCCAATTCACCAGTCTTATCAGACGTTGAGTCTGAAGCATCATTTAAGGAAGAAAATAACTCCTCTCCTACTAACTCCATTGACGTCTCTTCTGTTGATTTAGGTGCAGATACTATGGCAGCTCCTAGAATTACTCTCAAGGAGGCGGCAGCTCTGGATTTTACACTTCAACCATATCAAGCACGTCATCCGAATTTGACTGCTGATTTTGAACTGAAGACTGCATTGATCAATCTATTTCCTAAATTCCATGGTTTACCCGTTCAAGAGCCTATCAAGCACCTTAGATACTTTCAAACAGATTGTTCAACTACTAGGAGGCATGATGCGAAATAGACCGTCGTTTGGTTATATACCTTCCCATTTTCTCTTTAGGGAAAGGCAAAAGAGTGGTTCTACACTCAATCTGAATCTGTTGTTACTAATTGGGATTTGCTTAGAAGGAAATTCTTGGACAAGTTCTTTCCACCAAAGGTCATAGATAGATTGAGAAAGGAAATTTCCTGCATCATTCAAGGTGAACCAGAGACTCTCTATGAGTATTATAATGTTTCAGGAATCTCCTTGACTCGTGTCCCCATCACATGATTCACCAGTTGGTGTTAATTAGCTACTTCTGCCAAGGCATGAAGCCTCGAGATAAGACCCTCTTGGATGCTGCGAGTAATGGCTCTCTGACAAAGTACAAGACGGCAACAGAAGCGTGGCAACTGATCACCGATCTAGCTGAGTCTACCCAACATGCAAGGTAAAGGAATAATCATCCCAAGGCTATTGCGAAAGTTTCTTCTAGTAGTGAGACCACTGCTCTCACCAAGACTTTGGGAGAGGTGACCAATATACTCAAACAACTCCAACTCAATCAACAACAACCTCCACCTCCTCCACAACAACAATGTCAATAGTTAGTCCCTCAGAGAGTATGTGGAATCTGCGCTTACTATTCTCACTATACTGATGAATGCCCACAACACTAAGAGGACAACACCTTGGTGGCTACCAATGCTTATTACAACCATCCAAATCAAGGGTACTATCAGCAAGGCGGTAATTATAATCAAGGTGGTAACTACAATCAAGGTTGCCAAGATAATTCCAACCAAGGATGGAGATACAACCACAACCAAGGAGACAGAGACAATGTTGGAAATCAAAGGTGGAATAATAACTACCAACAAAACCGGTTTTAATAAAACCCTCCATACCAACAGCAAAACCAAGGCCAAAGATACCAACCACCTCACCAAAGGCAAGCTCAAGCACCTCAACTCAACTAACCACAAGCCCCCTAAATTACATACCCTCCTTCTTCCCCCAACGATGATATGCTTTGCTCTCTTATGCAAGGACAAAAAGAGCTTCAAGCCACGGTTGCCTCTAGCATCACTGGTCTTACCTCTACCATCCAAGCTCTTCTATCCCATATGGACCCACCCTCTACCTCCAACACTCAACTTTCAAGCTCTAGTGCACTTTTCTCTCAATCTTTACCTAACCCCAAGGGTGGAATCAATGCCATCACTTTGAGGTCGGCACTACATTGCAAGAAAGGAATTCCGAGGAGCCAAGCTCAAGAGAAGACATTCAAAATGAAGAAGTTATTGAGGTAGAAGATGTTGAAGACGAGGATGAGGTACAAGAGGTGGTTGAAGAAGAAGTTGCTCAACCAAGGGATGGAGTATCTAAGGAAGATAATGTTTTGAAAGAAGCCATTTCTCATTCCTTTTCCACACCTTGCTAGGAGGACTAAAAAGCAAGTGAAGCTAGATCCCAAGATGGTGGATATCTTCAAAAAGGTTAAGGTAACTATTCCCCTTTTTGATGCTATTCGCCAAGTTCCTAAGTATGCTAAGTTTCTAAAGGATTTGTGCATGAATAAGGAAAACATCCAGGATTTAGAAACTATTACTTTGGGTAGCTCAATTTCTGCTCTGATGGGAGCTATATCGGAGAAATGTGGTGATCCCAGTCTTGTATGGTTACTTGCACTATAGGGGGTGTACAGTTTGTGACTACATGTGTGATTTAGGTGCATGTGTTAGCATTATGCCATTATCTGTATGATACTTTGAAGCTTCCATCATTGAAAAGGTTGGTAGCCCATTTTGTTTTGGCAGATAAGAGCATAATCTCAGTGGTTGGCATTGTGGAAGACGTCTTGGTGAGCATTAAGGGGTTGATTTTCCCTATTGGCTTCTACATTCTAGAGATGCCCCCTAATGACTCAGGAAGACTTTCATCTATCTTGCTTGGGAGGGTGTTTTTGAATACTTCTCGGTTTAAATTGGATGCCTTCTCGGGTACCTATTCCTTTGAGATAGATGGAAGAGCAGCGAGTTTCAACCTTGATAAAGCTATGAAGCATCCACCAGAAGACCACTCTATCTTCCAATGTGATATTATTGATGAGACTGTGGCTGAAGTTCACCAAGAGGCAGTTGATGAGAAGAACATGGCTCAAGGTGCAAGTGTCGGGAAGCCCTCTGAGTATAATGAAGACACCTTGCCACCTCCAGTGGTTCCGGATGATCAAGTGCCAAGCCATGAGCTGAACACGGAGTTGAAGTCCCTTCCACCTCACCTCAAGTATTCTTATCTTGAAGAAAATCAAAAGCTCCCAATGATTAAATCAAAGGAGCTTACTTCCCAACAAGAGGAGCATCTGCTTAATGTGCTGAGAAGAAACAAGAAAGCTATTGGGTGGAGTTTGGAGGACATATTAGGTATAAGCCCTCAAGTCTGTGAGCACTGCATTTTCTTAGAGGAGGGAGCCAATCCTATCCGTCAACCTCAAAGGCGATAGAACCCCACAATTCTAGAAGTTGTGAAGAAGGAAGTGACCCGACTGCTTGAAGACGACATTATCTATCCATTCTTGGATAGTAAGTGGGTTAGTCCAGTACAAGTGGTTCTGAAGAAGTCCAGCATCACAATAGTGAAGAATGAGAATGGGGAACTCATGGCTACAAGGGTAGAGAATTCCTGGAGAATGTGCATTGACTATAGGAAGTTGAACTTGGCCACTCGCAAGGATCACTATCCACTACCTTTCATCGATCAAATGCTTGATTGCCTGTCAGGTAAATCACACTCTTGTTTTCTAGATGGTTATACTATTTATTTTCAGATCCATTTGCTCCAGAAGATCATGAGAAAATAACTTTTACATGCTCCTTTGGAATGTATGCATATAAGAGAATGCCTTTTGGTTTATGCACCGGCTACGTTTCAAAGGTGCATGATGAGTATCTTCTCGGATCTTCTTGAGCACTGTATAGAAGTTTTTATGGATGACTTTAGTGCCTATGGTGATTCTTTCGACCTTTGTTTGGATAATCTTGCTAATGTATTAGAGAGATGTGCTAGTTCAAATCTTGTGCTTAATTGTGAAAAATGTCATTTTATGGTAAACCAAGGTATTATTCTAGGCCATGTTGTTTCTAATACTGGTATATCTATTGATCCTGCAAAGGTTGATGTTATTTCTGGTTTACCTTACCCTTCTTCTGTGAGGAAAGTTTGTTCTTTTCTTGGTCATGCAGGCTTCTACCGGCATTTTATCAAGGACTTCAGTAAGGTTGCACTACCCCTGTCCCGTTTACTGCAGAAGGACGTAGAGTTTGACTTGAGTGAGGACTGCATGGAAGCATTTGACAAGCTGAAGATTGCCTTGACCTAAGCTTCTATTGTGAGAGGGCCTGACTGGAGTAGGCCATTCGAGATCATGTGTGACGCATCTAACTATGCGGTAGGAGCAGCGCTGGCTTAGCGTGAAGGTAAGGATCCTTATATTATTTCTTATTCTTCTAAAACTTTAGATGGCACCCAGTCTAATATACTACCACTGAAAAGAAACTTTTAGCCATTGTTTTTGCTTTTGATAAATTTCGAGCTTATTTACTTGGAACCAAAGTGGTAGTATATTCAGACCATGCGACTTTGAAATACTTCTTAGCTAAGAACGAGTCTAAACCAAGGTTAATCCGTTGGATATTGTTATTGCAAGAGTTTGATTTAGAGATCAAAGATAGGAGTGGTTCCCAGAATTTGGTGGTGCACCACTTGAGTCACCTAGAACATGTTAAAGTGACTCCACTCCTATCAATGATGCATTTCCAGTTGATAGCTTGGAAGCAATATCTGAGGTGGTTCCTTGGTATGCACCCATAGCTAATTATTTGGTTAGTCGTACCTTCCCTCCAAATTTTTCTAAGCATCAAAAGGACAAGCTCAAGAGTAAGTCCAAGTATTACATATGGGATGACCCATATTTATGGAGATGTTGTGCTGACCATATAATTAGAAGGTGTGTTCCACAATCTGAAATCCAGTCTATTTTAGAGGCATACCACTCTTCTGAGAGTGGTGGACACTTTGGTTCCCAAAGAACTACGAGAAAAATTTTAGACTGCGGATTTTGGTGGACCACATTTTTTAAGGATGCTAATATTTTCTGTGACTTGCCACCAATGCCAAAGGTTTGGAAACATATCCAAGAGGGATAAGATGCCCTAACAACTAATGTTATTTTGTGAAATTTTTGATTTGGAGTATTGACTTCATGAGTCCATTTCCAAACTCGAATGGTTTCTTATATATTCTGTTAGCTGTTGATTATGTTTCTAAATGGGTGGAAGCAATTTCTACCCGTACTGATGATGCTAACGTGGTTGTTTCTTTTGTTAGGAATAATATTATTTGTCGCTTTGGATCACCACGAGGAATCGTGAGTGATCAAGGCTCTCATTTTTGTAACAGAAGAATGACATGTTTGAAGAAGAAACATGGCATCATTTATAAGGTGGTGACAGCTTACCATCCCCAAATAAATGGCCAAGCTGAGGTGTCTAATAGAGAGATTAGGTGTATACTGGAGAAGATTGTTAAACCTTAATGAAGGGACTGGAGTTCTAGGCTTAGAGATGCGCTATGGGCCTATCGGACAGCTTACAAGACACCCATCGGCATGAGTCCGTTCCGCCTAGTCTACGAAAAGGCTTGTCACCTTCCGGTAGAAGTGGAACACAAAGCTTACTGGCTGTGAAGGAATGCAACTCAGGATTGGGAGGAGCCAAAATTGAAAGAAAATTACAATTGGAGGAATTGGAGTGTCTTCGGCTATAAGCGTATGAAAACTCAAGGCTCTACAAGGAAAAGGTGAAGGCGTTACATGACAAGAATATCAAGAGAAGAGAGTTTAGAGCTGGGGATCAAGTCCTTCTCTACAACTCAAGGCTGAGGTTAATGCCAGGCAAACTGACGTCAAGATGGGATAAACCCTACATGGTGGAGAAGGTGGAACCGTACAACGTTGTCCACCTAAGTCACCCCTCAAGCCCTACCTTCTTCAAACTCAATGGACACTGCCTAAAGCTGTATCATGGTGTGAAAGTGAAGAACAACAAGGAGTTAGAGATCTTCCTCTTGAAGGATCCAGCAAAGGAAGAGGACTGAGCCTATGGACCGTCCAACTTAAGGACGTTAAAGAAAACTACTAAGTGAGAGGCAACCCACCATGATATGATTTTCTTTTTTATTAGTTCTATTTTATTTATGTCTATCTAAATTTCCAAATCTGCATGTTTACCTTTATTTTGAATTATTTTTATAATTTAAAAAAAAAGCCAGTCATGCGTGCGCATGGCTGGAACGACGTGTCCGCACGACCGAACAGAAGGTAGTGCTGGGGCCGTACGGGAAGGGGGCAAAGGGCACGGGCACTAGTCACGCATACGCGTCGATGCCTATTTTTCTTTTTGTGTTGGGACCATTCCACAGTACAGCCTGGACAGAGAATTGTGCCAGGCTCGTGTTGGAGGGGTGCTAGGCGCGCAACGCTACGCACACGTACGCGTCACCCTGTACCCACAATTTGTGCATTTGTGATGCTGACACTGTGCCCCCGCATGGCTCGAACAATGAGTTGTGCCGAGCCTATGTGGGTACTATGCTAAACGTGCGAGTCAATATCACGCGTACGCATGGATTACGCGTGCGCGTCACCTTCATTTTTCACAATCCACGTGTACGTGTGGATGACGCTTACACGTCACTATCCGTTTTTAAATCCCAAACACGCAAACCTAGTCTGCGACGTCTTCCCCCCTTCTTTTGTTTTCCTTCTTTTCTCCTCCCTTCCTTCTTTGTTCTTTCTTCTTCCTTTCTAACTATTCTTCTCCCCCTTTTTCTGAAGAACCTCCACCAACGACCACCGTTCTCCGGCGTTCTATTACTACTCTTCTTTCTTCCCTTTATTCTTTCTCTGTTACTTCCACTTACCACTACTTTTTCTTGCATTTAAGGTTTCATTCTTCCCTCATTATCTTCTCTATTTTCATTTGATTTAGTTACATCTCATTAAGTTATTTTCTTTTTGGTGCACTTTTGATGAGCGGATAATTTATACGCTTTTTGGCATTGTTTTTAGATAGTTTTTAGTAGGATTTAGTTAGTTTTTAATATATTTTTATTAGTTTTTAAGCAAAATTCACATTTCTGGACTTTACTATGATTTTGTATGTTTTTCTATGATTTCAGGTATTTTTTGGCTAAAATTGAGGGACCTGAGCATAAATCTGATTCAGAGGCTGACAAAAGACTGCTGATGCTGATGGATTCTGACCTCCCTGTACTCGAAATGGAATTTTTGGAGCTAAAGGAGTCCCAATGGTGCGCTCTCAATTTCGTTGAAAAGTAGCCATCCAGGGCTTTCCAGTAATATATAATAGTCAATACTTTGCCCGAGTTTAGATGACGCAAACTGGCGTTTAACGCCAGCTTTCTATCCTATTCTGGCGTTAAACGCCAGAAACAAGTTGCAAAGCAGAGTTAAACACCAGAAACAAGTTACAAACTGGCGTTTAACTCCAAGGAAGACCTCTACACGTGAAAGCTTCAATGCTCAGCCCAAGCACACACCAAGTGGGCCCGGAAGTGGATTTCTACATCATTTACTCATTTCTGTAACCCTAGTAACTAGTTTAGTATAAATAGAACTTTTTACTATTGTATTAGACATCTTTGGATCATCTTTGGATTATCTTTTGATCCTTTGATCACGTTTTGGAGGCTGGCCTCTCAGCCATGCCTGGACCTTCATCACTTATGTATTTTCAACGGTGGAGTTTCTACACACCATAGATTAAGGTGTGGAGCTCTGCTGTTCCTCAAGTATTAATGCAAAGTAATATTGTTCTTCTATTCAATCCATGCTTATTCTTATTCTAAGATATTCATTTGCACACAAGAACATGACGAATGTGTGTATTATGTAACACTCATCACCATTCTCACTCATGAATGCGTGATTGACAACCACTTCCGTTCTACATGAAAACAAGCTTGAATGTGTATCTCTTGGATTCCTGGTCCATGCGTTTGATTGCCTCTCCTGACAACAGAGCCTTTCATTCCGTGAGATCAGAGTCTTCGTGGTATAAGCTAGAACCAATTGGCAGCATTCTTGAGATCCGAAAAGTCTAAACCTTGTCTGTGGTATTCCGAGTAGGATCTGGGATGGGATGACTGTGACGAGCTTCAACCTCGTGACTGTAGGGAGTGGTGACAGACGCAAAAGGATAGTAAATCCTATTCCTACACGATCGAGAACCGATAGATGATTAGCCCTACGTAACCCGTAGCTGGACCATTTTCACTGAGAGGATGGATGGTAGCCATTGACAACGGTGATCCCCCTACATACAGCTTGCCATAGAGAGGAGTATGAAGGATTGGATGAAGGCAGTAGGAAAGCAGAGATTCAAAAGGGATAAAGCATCTCCATACGCTTATCTGAAAGTCCCACCAATGATTTACATAAGTATCTCTATCTTTATTTTATGTTTTATTTTTATTTTAATTATCAAAACTCCATAACCATTTTAATCCGCCTGACTGAGATTTACAAGATGACCATAGCTTGCTTCAAGCCGACAATCTCCGTGGGATCGACCCTTACTCACGTAAGGTTTATTACTTGGACGACCCAGTGCACTTTCTGGTTAGTCGTGCGAAGTTGTGAAAAAGAGTGATATTACAATTGTGCATACCAAGTTGTTGGCACCATTGAGATCACAATTTCGTGCACCAAGTTTTTGGCGCTGTTGCCAGGGATTGTTCGAGTTTGGACAACTGACGGTTCATCTTGTTGCTCAGATTAGGTAATTTTCTTGGTTTAACCTTAATTTTCTTTTCAAAAAGTTCTCAAAAATTTTTCAAAAAGAAATTCCAAAATAATTTTCAAAAAATCCAAAAAAATTAATAAAATCATAAAAATCAAAAAAATAATTTTGTGTTTCTTGTTTGAGTCTAGTGTCAATTTTTGAGTTTGGTGTCAATTGTATCCTTTTTTTAATTTTCTAAAAATTTTCAAAAAAATTCATGCATGTGTTCTTCATGATCTTCAATTGTTCTTGGTAAGTCTTCTTGTTTGATCTTAAAATTTTCTTGTTTTGTATCTTTTCTTGTTTTTCATATTAAAAATATTAAAAATTTTTCTAAATATTAAAAATTTCTAAGTTTGGTGTCTTGCATGTTTTCTTTTCTTGAAAATTTTTCAAAAATAAGTTCCTGATGTTCATCTTGATCTTCAAAGTGTTCTTGGTGTTTATCTTGACATTCAAAGTGTTCTTGCATGCATCATGTGTTTTGATTCGTAATTTTTATGTTTTGAGTTATTTAGTTGTTTTTCTCTCTCCTCATTGAAAATTCAAAAATAAAAAATATCTTTCCCTTATTTCTCTCATAAATTTCAAAATTTTGGGTTGACTTAGTCAAAATTTTTTAAAATAAGTTGTTTCTTGTTAGTCAAGTCAAGATTTTATTTTTAAAAATCTTATCTTTTCAAAATGAAATATTTTATTTTTCCTTTTGTTATTTTCGAAAATTCTTTAAAGTTGATTTTCAAAAATATTTTTCTTAATTTTATCTTTTATTTTCGAAAATTATACTAACAATTAATTATTTGATTCAAAAATTTCAAGTTTGTTACTTTCTTTTTAAGAAAGATTTAAACTTTTAATTTTAGAATCATATATTTTGATTTCTTGTGAGTCAAGTCATTAATTCTGGTTTTAAAAATCAAATCTTTTTCAAAATATCTTTTGAATCATATCTTTTTATTCATATCTTTTTTTTAAATCATATCTTTTTCAAACTTTAATTTCAAAATATTTTCTAACTTTCTATCTTTTCAAAATTGATTTTCAAATCTTTTTCAACTAACTAATTGACTTTTTGTTTGTTTTAAAATTCTTATCTTTTTCAAAACCACCTAACCAATTTTCTCTCTCTAATTTTTGAAAATCACCCTCCTCTTTTTCAAAATTCTTTTTAATTAACTAATTGTTTCAAATTTTAATTTTAATTTTATTTCTTCTCTTAATTTTCGAAAATCACTAACCATTTTTCAAAAAACAATTTTCAAAATTCTCCCCCTCTCATCTTCTTCTATTTATTTATTTAATTACTAACACTTCTCTTCTACTCATAATTCGAACCCTCTTCTCTTCTCTCTCTATGTTCGAATTTTTCTCTTCTCTTTCTTATATTCTTTTATTCTTCTACTCACATAAAGGAATCTCTATACTGTGACATAGAGGATTCCTCTTCTTTTCTGTTTTCTTTTTTTTCATATGAGCAGGAGCAAGGACAAGGACATTCTTGTTTAAGCAGATCCTAAACCTGAAAGGACTCTGAAGAGGAAGCTAAGAGAAGCTAAAGCATAACAATCCAGAGAAAACCTTACAGAGAATCTCGAAAAAGAAAGAGACATGGCCGAACCCAACAATAATGCAAGAAAGATGCTTGGTGACTTTACTGTACCAAATTCCAACTTCCATGGAAGAAGCATCTCAATCCCTACCATTGGAGCAAACAACTTTGAGCTAAAACCTCAATTAGTTTCTCTGATGCAACAGAATTGCAAGTTTCATGGACTTCCATCAGAAGATTCTTTTCAGTTCTTAACTGAATTCTTGTAGATCTGTGATACTGTTAAGATCAACGGGGTTGATCCCGAGGTCTATAGGCTTATGCTTTTCCCTTTTGCTGTAAGAGACAAAGCTAGAGTATGGTTGGACTCTCAACCTAAAGATAGCATGAACTCTTGGGATAAGCTGGTCACAGTTTTCTTAGCCAAGTTCTTTCCTCCTCAAAAGCTTAGCAAGCTTAGAGTGGATGTTCAAACCTTCAGACAGAAAGAAGGTGAATCCCTCTATGAAGCTTGGAAGAGATACAAGCAACTGACCAAAAAGTGTCTTTCTGACACGCTTTCAGAATGGACCATCCTGGATATATTCTATGATGGTCTGTCTGAATTATCTAAGATATCATTGGACCATTCTGCAGGTGGATCTATTCACCTGAAGAAAATGCCTGCAGAAGCTCAGGAACTCATTGACATGGTTGCAAATAACCAGTTCATGTACACTTCTGAAAGGAATCCTGTGAGTAATGGGACGCCTCAGAGGAAGGGTGTTCTTGAAATTGATGCTCTGAATACCATATTGGCTCAGAATAAAATGTTGACTCAACAAGTCAATATGATTTCTCAGATTCTGAATGGATTGCAAAATGCATCCAACAGTACTAAAGAAGCATCTTCTGAAGAAGAAGCTTATGATCCTAAGAACCATGCAATGGCAGAGGTGAATTACATGGGTGAAGCCTATGGAAATACCTATAATCCCTCATGGAGAAATGATAAACCACTATTTTATGGTTTATCTTGTGCTTAATTGAGTGGATTTTATCAATCTTTCATACATTTATTCATATGATTTGCATGTTTTACAATTCCTTCCCAGAATTTGTTCTATGATTGAAAACATGCTTCTTTGACTTTTATTTTCTTTTATTTAATCTTCTCTTATTACCATTAGATGTCTTGATATGTGTGTTAACTGATTTCAGGGATTACAGAGCAGGAATGGCTTAGAGGATGGAAAGGAAGCATACAAAAGTGGAAGGAATACAAGAGGTTGAAGGAACTGCAAAGCTGTCAGCCTGACCCTCTCTCATTAAAACTTTCATAACTTGAGCTACAGAGATCCAAATGATGCGGTTCCACTTGCGTTGGAAAGCAAACGTCTGGGGTTTCGAGTTGATATATAATTCAAAATAGTGACCGTACAGTTAGGCAACGCGAATGCGTGCTTCACACGGACGCGTCGCATCTACGAAAATCAGCGTGGCAGATTTCATAACCAGCGAATTCTGGGCTATTTTCGGCCCATTTTCAAGCCCAGAAAACACATATTAAAGGCTGCAAAGTGGAGGAATGAAAGAGACGACTCATAATTCATTTTTGATAATTTAGATGTAGTTTTAGAGAGAGAGGCTCTCTCCTCTCTCTTAGGATTTAGGATTAGGATTCCTCTTAAAGGATTTAGCATTTATTATTATTCCAACTTACAATTCTTCTGAGCTCCAGGTTCAATATTCCTTTATTTTGACTTCTCTTCTACTTTGAGATACTTTAATGCTTTTATTTATTAGTGATTTATGTTGCTCAATTGGCTTATGAACTTTTCCATGTTAGAATTGACATCTTCATTCAATTTGAGGTATTTCAGATATTTATGATTTTAATTTAGCTATTGGCTTTGGTTGATTAATTGGTAACACTTGGGTTATCAAATAAAGCAGTGGTTGAAATTGGCAGATCTCTCTAAAGCTAGTCTTCCCACAGGGATTGACTAGGACTTGAGGATCAAACTAATTATTTCACTTGACTTTCCTTTGCTTTAGTAAAGGTTAACTAAGTGGGATTAAAATCCAATTCTCATCACAATTGATAAGGATAGGACTTCTAGTTCTAATACCTTGCCAAAAGTTTATTTTATTATTACTATTTTAATTTTACTTGTCATTTAACATACTTCTTCCTTACTGTCAAAACCCCCAATTTACAAAACTCATAACCAATAATAAGAACATACCTCCCTGCAATTCCTTGAGAAGACGACCCGATGTTCAAATACTTTGGTTATCAATTTATTTAGGGATTTGTTACTTGTGACAACCAAAACATTTGTAAGAAAGGACTTTTGTTGGTTTAGAAGCTATACTTGCAACGGAAATTTATTCTGAATTCTAGACCACGCAAAAGTTCCTCTCTTCAAAATGGCGCCGTTGCCGGGGAATTACAAACGTGTGCCTTATTATTGGTTATTGTAAATATTTTTCAAAAAAAAAATCATATCTTTTTCAAAATATTTTCCTATCTTTTTCAAAAATTATATCTTTTTCAAAATCTTATCTTATCCTTTTTCAAAAATCAAATCTTTTTCAAAATATTTTCTTTTTGTTAGTTTTTGTTTCTATTTTCTCCTACTACTATGAACTCTCACCCCTTTGGCTATGAGTCTGGTTCCAACTATGTTGCAGGAAGAGGAAGCTATAACAAGAATTTGCATCAAGGTCTAAGCAATCAAAGATGGATGGAGCCAAGAGGATCTGATCAACCCTTTAGGCAACAACACCTTCCAAGATATCATGGACGAAGACCACTCTGCAATGCATACCGGGATGATAGATATGGTGGACCCCCTTGTAGTTACCAACAAGCCCCATCATATGCCGATGAACCACCTCCTCAACATAGCTTTGAACCACCACACTCACAAGCCCCTTTCCACCATTCACCTCCAGATGACCCTAATCCTTATCCACCACACCAACCACCATATGAACCATACCCAGAACCACCACCTCAATATTCACCATCTCCATATCCTTATGAAAAAGAACCACCTCCATATTATGGACCTGTTTTCCAAAAAAATGAACCATCCTATCCATCCCAAACCTCCATGGAGAGCACACTTGCCTCTATCACTAGTCTCACCTCTACTCTTCAAGCACTTATATCCCGCATGGACCAACCCTCTACCCCCAATATTCAACCCTCAAGCTCCAATGCACTTCCATCTCAACCACAGCATGATCTCTCCATCCCATCATCACCATCCATGGAAGAGCACCCACATTCATCAATCCAAGAGCAACATGATCCTAATGATGCTATTGACATGGAACAAGAGAAAAGGGATCATCTTCGCGAATCCATACTTCATAAGGAGCTAGAGGAGGCACTAAAGGTGAAGGTAGTAGAGACCTTTGCAGATGAAGGAGTAGTTGAAGGGAGTTATCATAGAAAAGAAGCCATCAAGGAAGAATACAATTTCATACTTAAACACCTGGATCAAGCGATAAATCGATTGCCTTTCCGACGTTCAGACATTCAAGGAACCCCATGGCTTCATATGCAGAATCTAATGAAGAACGTAGCGTGAAGGAGACACTAGAAACTCCAGTGGATAATAAGGAGCGTGACTTTGTACTTGAACAAGTGGAGGAAGCCTAAATTATTGAAGAAGAAGAAGTGGTTCAAGACTTAGGAGATGCTGAACCTCCATAGGAAGGTCAAGTTATAGAGCCTCTTTCAAAGACGTTTGAAACTGAAGTTGAGGAAGGTGTACAACCTCCAAGGCATCTCATGATTGAAGACTTCGAATGGGATGATCAAGAGATGGATTCGATCATTGATGAATTCTTATCTACATTTGAATCATCTCCTATTATACTTGACATGGAGATAAAAGAAGAAGAAGCACAGCCTCCCATGCCTTTGGTGAACAATGAAGAAAAAATTGAATCCGAAGAAAGCTACCAAGATGAAGAGGTTGAAATTGAAGAAGCTTGCAAAGAGGTGGAACATGTCAAAGAAGAGCACAAGGGAGTGGAGCTTGCACGTTCATTAGAAACACCTTCCCCTAAGTTGCCATCATCCTTCACAACATTCAAGTGGGTAAAATTTATATCCCTTAGTTTTCTAATTCCACTTGAATATGGGCTACTGGAGACGGATGGTCAACTTAGAGCTCTCTATGGCATCAAGAGTAAGAGGAAGATGGTTAGTGGTAAGAGTTGTCCTGCAAGGTTCAACATGGTTGTGTGCTCAAAATTTAAACGCAAAGGTTGGTGTAAAGCTCAACTAAATGGGTCTAGGAAGTTGTTTGGCCGCTGTAGTGAGAATTCAGATTGCCTGTCACCCGGTTGGAACACTAAGGATCAACAAGAAGACGGGTGCAAAAGCAAGGTTTGGGACCCCGGAATTCGATCTAGAAATCAATACTTTTGGGGCCTTGTCAATTGCTTTAGCTTGCTTGAAGGCCTTCTGCGCCTAGTTTGGGATCCCGAAGGCTGTGTGGTGCGCGAAATTGTGAAAAATACTTTTCACAACTCTCATAATCCCCGGTCATGAACCCCAAAAACTTGGTGTTCAATACCATGGCATTACACAACTTCGCACAACTAACCAGCAAGTGCACTGGGTCGTCCAAGTAATAAACCTTACGCGAGTAAGGGTCGATCCCACGGAGATTGTTAGTATTGAAGCAAGCTATGGTCATCTTGTAAATCTTAGTCAGGCAAACTCAAATAGTAATGGTGATGAACGAAAATAACAAAAAGGTAAAGATAGAGATACTTATGTAATTCATTGGTAGGAGCTTCAGATAAGCGCATGAAGATGCCTTCCCTTCCGTCTCTCTGCTTTCCTACTGTCTTCATCCAATCCTTCTTATTCCTTTCCATGGCAAGCTTGTGTAGGGTTTCACCATTGTCAGTGGCTACCTCCCATCCTCTCAGTGAAAACGATTGCATATGCTCTGTCACAGCACGCGGAATTCAGCTGTCGATTCTCGGTCAGGCCGGAATAGAATCCATCGATTCTTTTGCGTCTGTCACTAACGTCCCGCCTGCTAGGAGTTTGAAGCACGTCACAGTCATTCAATCATTGAATCCTACTCAGAATACCACAGACAAGGTTAGACCTTCCGGATTCTCTTGAATGCTGCCATCAGTTCTTGCCTATACCACGAAGACTCTGATCTCACGGAATGGTTGGCTCGTTTGTCAGACGAGCACTCGGTTGTCAGGCGATCAACCATGCATCGTGCAATCAGGAATCCAAGAGATATTCACTAGAGCCTTGATTGCTTGTAGAACAAAAGTGGTTGTCAGTCACCTTGTTCATGGGTGAGAATGATGATGAGTGTCACGGATCATCACATTCATCAAGTTGAAGAACAAGTGATATCTTAGAACAAGAACAAGCGGAATTGAATGGAAGAACAATAGTAATTGCATTAATACTCGAGGTACAGCAGAGCTCCACACCTTAATCTATGGTGTGTAGAAACTCCACCGTTGAAAATACATAAGAACAAGGTCTAGGCATGGCCGAATGGCCAGCCTCCCAATGATCTAAGAACTAGATGTCCAAAGATGATCTAGAGATCTAAAGTGATCAAAAGATGAAAATACAATAGTAAAAGGTCCTACTTATAGAAAACTAGTAGCCTAAGGTTTACAGAAATGAGTAAATAACATAAAAATCCACTTCCGGGCCCACTTGGTGTGTGCTTGGGCTGAGCAATGAAGCAATTTCGTGTAGAGACTCTTCTTGGAGTTAAACGCCAGCTTTAGTGCCAGTTTGGGCGTTTAACTCCCATTTGGGTGCCAGTTCCGGCGTTTAACGCTGGAAATCTTGAAGGTGACTTTGAGCGCCGGTTTGGGCCATCAAATCTTGGGAAAAGTATGGACTATCATATATTGCTGGAAAGCCCAGGATGTCTACTTTCCAACGCCGTTGAGAGCGCGCCAATTGGGCTTCTGTAGCTCCAGAAAATCTACTTCGAGTGCAGGGAGGTCAGAATCCAACAGCATCTGCAGTCCTTTTCAGTCTCTGAATCAGATTTTTGCTCAGGTCCCTCAATTTCAGCCAGAAAATACATGAAATCACAGAAAAACACACAAACTCATAGTAAAGTCCAGAAAAGTGAATTTTAACCAAAAACTAATAAAAATATACTAAAAACTAACTAGATCATACTAAAAACATACTAAAAACAATGCCAAAAAGCATACAAATTATCCGCTCATCACAACACCAAACTTAAATTGTTGCTTGTCCTCAAGCAACTGAAAATCAAATAAGATAAAAAGAAGAGAATATGCAATGAATTCCAAAAACATCTATGAAGATCAGTATTAATTAGATGAGCGGGGCTTTTAGCTTTTTGCCTCTGAATAGTTTTGGCATCTCACTCTATCCTTTGAAATTCAGAATGATTGGCTTCTTTAGGAACTCAGAATCCAGATAGTGTTATTGATTCTCCTAGTAGAGTATGATGATTCTTGAACATAGCTACTTATTGAGTCTTGGCTGTGGCCCAAAGCACTCTGTCTTCCAGTATTACCACCGGATACATACATGCCACAGATACATAATTGGGTGAACCTTTTCAGATTGTGACTCAGCTTTGCTAGAGTCCCCAATTAGAGGTGTCCAGGGTTCTTAAGCACACTCTTATTTGCCTTGGATCACAACTCTTATTTCTCTATAATTTTTTTTCCTTTGCTTTTTCTTTTTCTCTTTTCTTTTTCGATTTTTTTTTGCTTTTTCTTGCTTCAAGAATCATTTTTATGATTTTTCAGATCCTCAGTAACATGTCTCCTTTTTCATCATTCTTTCAAGAGCCAACATTCATGAACCACAAATTCAAAAGACATATGCACTGTTTAAGCATACATTCAGAGAACAAAAGTATTGCCACCACATCAAAATAATTAAACTGTTATAAAATTCAAAATTCATGCAATTCTTTTCTTTTCAATTAAGCACGTTTTTATTTAAGAAAGGTGATGGATTCATAGGACATTCATAACTTTAAGGCATAGACACTAAGACACTAATGATCACAAGACACAAACATAGATAAACATAAGCATAAAATTCGAAAAACAGAAGAATAAAGAACAAGGAAATCAAGGAACGGGTCCACCTTAGTGATGGCGGCTCTTTCTTCCTCTTGAAGATCCTATGGAGTGCTTGAGCTCCTCAATGTCTCTTCCTTGTCTTTGTTGTTCCTCCCTCATGATTCTTTGGTCTTCTCTAATCTCATGAAGGATGATGGAGTGTTCTTGATGCTCCACCCTTAGTTGTCCCATGTTGGAACTCAACTCTCCTAGGGAGGTGTTTAATTGCTCCCAATAGTTTTGTGGAGGAAAGTGCATCCCTTGAGGAATCTCAGGGATCTCATGATGAGTGGGATCTCTTGTGTGCTCCATCCTCTTCTTAGTGATGGGCTTGTCCTCCTCAATGGGGGTGTCTCCCTCTATGTCAACTCCAACTGAATAACAGAGGTGACAAATGAGATGAGGGAAGGCTAACCTTGCTAAGGTAGAGGACTTGTCCGCCACCTTATAGAGTTCTTGGGCTATAACCTCATGAACTTCTATTTCTTCTCCAATCATGATGCTATGGATCATGATAGCCCGGTCTATGGTAACTTCGGACCGGTTGCTAGTGGGAATGATTGAGCGTTGTATAAACTCTAACCATTCTCTAGCCACGGGCTTGAGGTCATGCCTTCTTAATTGAACCGGCTTTCCTCTTGAATCTCTCTTCCATTGGGCGCCCTCTTCACATATGACTGTGAGGACTTGGTCCAACCTTTGATCAAAGTTGACCCTTCTAGTGTAAGGATGTTCATCTCCTTGCATCATAGGCAAGTTGAACGCCACCCTCACACTCTCCGGACTAAAATCCAAGTATTTCCCCCGAACCATAGTAAGATAATTCTTTGGATTCGGGTTCACACTTTGGTCATGGTTCTTGGTGATCCATGCATTGGCATAGAACTCTTGAACCATCAAGATTCCGACTTGTTGAATGGGGTTGGTAAGGACTTCCTAACCTCTTCTTCGGATCTCATGTCGGATCTCCGGATATTTACCCTTTTTGAGTGAAAAAGGGACCTCGGGGATCACCTTCTTCAAGGCCACAACTTCATAGAAGTGGTCTTGATGCACCCTTGAGATGAATCTCTCCATCTCCCATGACTCGGAGGTGGAAGCTTTTGCCTTCCCTTTCCTCTTTCTAGAGGTTTCTCCGGCCTTGGATGCCATAAATGGTTATGGAAAAACAAAAAGCAATGCTTTTACCACACCAAACTTAAAATGTTTGCTCGTCCTCGAGCAAAAGAAGAAAGAAGAGAGTAGAAGAAGAAGAAATGAAGAGAAAGGGAATGGCTTTGTATTCGGCCAAAGGGGAGAGAGATGGTGTTTAAGGTGTGTGAAAATGAAGGAGTGAAGGAGGGTTCATATAGGAGAGGGGGAGAGGGATGTTCGGCCATTTGAGGGTGGGTTTGGGTGGGAAAGTGGTTTGAATTTGAATGGTGAGGTAGGTGGGGTTTTAAGAAGGATGGATGTGAGTGGTGAAGAGAGAGATGGGATTTGATAGGTGAGGGGTTTTTGGGGAAGAGGTATTGAGGTGATTGGTGAAGAAGAGAGAGAGTGGTAGGGTAGGTGGGGATCCTGTGGGGTCCACAGATCCTGAGGTGTCAAGGAAAAGTCATCCCTGCACCAAATGGCATTCAAAAACACGTTTTGAGCCAATTCTGGCGTTAAACGCCGGGCTGGTGCCCATTTCTGGCGTTTAACGCCAGGTTCTAGCCCTTTCCTGGCGTTTAACGCCAGTCTGGTGCCCCTTTCTGGCGTTAAACGCCCAGAATGGTGCCAGACTGGGCGTTAAACGCCCAACAGCTAACCTCACTGGCGTTTAAACGCCAGTGGGTGCGTCCTCCAGGGTGTGCTGTTTTTCTTCCTTTTTTTCATTCTGTTTTTGCTTTTTTTCATTGATTTTGTGACTTCTTATGATCATCAACCTACAAAAAAGAGAAAATAACAAAATAAAATAGATAAAATATAACATTGGGTTGCCTCCCAACAAGCGCTTCCTTATTGTCATTAGCTTGACAGAGGACTCTCATGGAGCCTCAGAAATGCTCAGAGCTATGTTGGAACCTCCCAACACCAAACTTAGAGTTTGAATGTGGGGGTTCAACACCAAACTTAGAGTTTGGTTGTGGCCTCCCAACACCAAACTTAGAGTTTGACTGTGGGGGCTCTGTTTGGCTCTGTTTTGAGAGAAGCTCTTCATGCTTCCTCTCCATGATGACAGAGGGATATCCTTGGGCCTTAAACACCAAGGATTCTTCATTCACTTGAATGATCAACTCTCCTCTATCAACATCAATCACAGCCTTTGCTGTGGCTAGGAAGGGTCTGCCAAGGATGATGGATTCATCCATACACTTCCCAGTCTCTAGGACTATGAAATCAGTAGGGATGTAATGGTCTTCAACCTTAACCAGAACATCCTCTACAAGTCCATGGGCTTGTTTTCTTGAGTTGTCTGCCATCTCTAGTGAGATTTTTGCAGCTTGTACCTCAGAGATCCCTAACTTCTCCATTACAGAGAGAGGCATGAGGTTTACACTTGACCCTAAGTCACACAAGGCCTTCTTGAAGGTCATGTTGCCTATGGTACAAGGTATTGAAAACTTCCCAGGGTCCTGTCTCTTTTGAGGCAGTTTCTGCCTAGACAAGTTATCCAGTTCTTTGGTGAGCAAAGGAGCTTCATCCTCCCAAGTCTCATTTCCAAATAACTTGTCATTTAGCTTCATGATTGCTCCAAGGTATTTAGCAACTTGCTCCTCAGTGACATACTCATCCTCTTCAGAGGAAGAATACTCATCAGAGCTCATGAAGGGCAGAAGTAAGTCCAATGGAATCTCTATGGTCTCATTTTGAGCCTCAGATTCCCATGGTTCCTCATTGGGGAACTCATTGGAGGTTAGTGGACGCCCAGTGAGGCCTTCCTCAGTGGCATTCACTGCCTCTTCTTCCTCCCAGAATTCGGCCATGTTGATGGCCTTGCACTCTCCTTTTGGATTTTCTTCTGTATTGCTTGGGAGAGTACTAGGAGGGAGTTCAGTAATTTTCTTGCTCAGCTGACCCACTTGTCCTTCCAAGTTTCTAATGGAGGACCTTGTTTCAGTCATGAAACTTTGAGTGGTTTTGATTAGATCAGAGACCATTGTTGCTAAGTCAGAGTTATTCTGCTTAGAACTCTCTGTCTGTTGCTGAGAAGATGATGGAAAAGGCTTGCTATTGCTAAACCTGTTTCTTCCACCATTATTGTTATTGAAACCTTGTTGAGGTCTCTGTTGATCCTTCCATGAAAGATTTGGATGATTCCTCCATGAAGGATTGTAGGTGTTTCCATAGGGTTTTCCCATGTAATTCACCTCTTCTATTGAAGGGTTCTCAGGATCATAAGCTTCTTCCTCAGATGAAGCTTCCTTAGTACTGCTTGGTGCATTTTGCATTCCAGACAGACTTTGAGAAATCATATTGACTTGTTGAGTCAATATTTTGTTCTGAGCCAATATGGCATTCAGAGTGTCAATCTCAAGAACTCCTTTCTTCTGACTAGCCCATTGTTCACAGGATTTCTTTCAGAAGTGTACATGAATTGGTTATTTGCAACCATTTCAATTAGCTCTTGAGCTTCAGTAGGCGTCTTCTTCAAATGAAGAGAGCCTCCAGCAGAGCTATCCAAGGACATCTTGGACAGTTCAGAGAGACCATCATAGAAAATTCCTATGATGCTCCATTCAGAAAGCATGTCAGAGGGACATTTTCTGATTAATTGTTTGTATCTTTCCCAAGCTTCATAGAGGGATTCTCCTTCCTTCTGTCTGAAGGTTTGGACTTCCACTCTAAGCTTACTCAATTTTTGAGGTGGAAAGAACTTTGCCAAGAAGGCATTGACTAGCTTTTCCCAAGAGTCCAGGCTTTCTTTAGGTTGAGAGTCCAACCATGTTCTAGCTCTGTCTCTTACAGCAAAAGGGAATAGCATCAGTCTATAGACCTCAGGGTCAACCCCATTAGTCTTGACTGTGTCACAGATTTGCAAGAACTCAGCTAAAAACTAATGAGGATCTTCCAATGGAAGTCCATGGAACTTGCAATTCTGTTGCATTAGAGAAACTAATTGAGGCTTAAGCTCAAAGGTGTTTGCTCCAATGGCAGGGATAGAGATGCTTCTCCCATAGAAATCGGGAGTAGGTGCAGTAAAGTCACCCAGCACCTTCCTTGCATTGTTGGCATTGTTGTTGTTTTCGGCTGCCATGTGTTCTCCTTCCTTGAAGAATTCGGTTAGGTGCTCTAAAGAGAGTTGTGCTTTGGCTTCTCTGAGCTTTCTCTTCAAGGTCCTTTCAGGTTCAGGATCTGCCTCAACAAGAATGCCTTTGTCTTTGCTCCTGCTCATATGAGAGATAAAAGAACAAGAAATGTGGAATCCTCTATGTCACAGTATAGAGATTCCTTGAAGTGTCAGAGGAAAAGAAGAGTAGAAGACAGAAGTAGAAAATTCGAACTTGTCAAAGGAGATGGAGTTCGAATTTTGCATTAAGGGATAGTGTTAGTCCATAAATAGAAGGATGTGAGAAGGAGGGAAGTGATTTTCGAAAATTAAGTAGAAAATTTGAAAACATTTTTTTTTTGAAAAACATTACTTAATTTTCGAAAATGAAAATGGAAAAGAAATTAAGTGATTTTTGAAAAAGATTTTGAAATTAGAAATCAAAAAGATTTGATTGAAAACTATTTTGAAAAAGATGTGGTTAAGAAGATATGATTAGTTTTAAAAAGATGTGATTGAGAAAATATGATTTGAAAAACATTTTAAAAAAGAGATTTGATTTGAAAATTAAAATCTTGACTAACAAGAAAAGATATGATTCAAACATTAAACCTTTCTCAACAGAAAAGGTAACATATTTGAAATGTTGAATCAAATCATTAATTGATAGTAAGTATCTTTAAAAATGGAAAGAAATTGGTTTTGAAAAAAGATTTGATTGAAAAATTGATTTGAAAAAGATTTGATTTTGAAAAGATTTTGAAAACTTAGAAAAAATTTGATTTGAAAACAAAATCTTCCCTTCTAGCCATCCTGGTGTTAAACGCCCAGAATGGTGCACATTCTGGCGTTTAACGCCCAAAATGCTACCCTTTTGGGCGTTAAACGCCCAACCAGGTACCCTGGCTGGCGTTTAAACGCCAGTCTGTCCTTCTTCACTGGGCGTTTTGAACGCCCAGCTTTTTCTGTGCAATTCCTCTGCTGTATGTTCTGAATCTTCAATTCTCTGTATTATTGACTTGAGAAGACACAAATTAAAAATATTTTTGGATTTTTAATAATAAGGAAAAATCAAAATGCAACAAGAATCAAATAACAATGCATGCAAGACACCAAACTTAGCAGTTTGTATACTACTGACACTAACAGGATGAAAATGCATATGAGACACACAAAACACTCAAGTCAATTGAATTCAAAGATCATAGCACGAAAATCATCAAGAATTACTTGAAGATCCTTAAGACACATGAATGAATGCATGCAATTGACACTAGACTTAGAATGAAACACCAGACTCATACAATATTTTTGGATTTTATGATTTTTTTGATTTTTTTGTGTTTTTCGAAAATTAAGTGGAAAAAGATATCAAAATTCTTAATGAGAATTCCAGGAATCAGTGCAATGCTAGTCTAAGACTCCGGTCCAGGAATTAGACATGGCTTCACAGCCAGCCAAGCTTTCAGAGAAAGCTTCGGTCCAAAACACTAGACATGGCCAAAGGCCAGCCAAGCCTTAGCAGATCACTGCTCCAAAAGCAAGATTGATAAAGATCAACAAGCTCTTGTGGTGATAAGTTGAAACCTCGGTCCAATGAGATTAGACATGGCTTCTCAGCCAGCCAGATTTCAACAAATCATCATGAAACTCTAGAATTCATCTTCAAGAATTTCGAAAAAATAAATACCTAATCTAAGCAACAAGATGAACCGTCAGTTGTCCAAACTAGAACAATCCCTGGCAATAACGCCAAAAAAAACTTGGTGTTGTTGCCGGATCTTGGCACTGATGTTACCAAAAGCTTGCTCAAAACTTGAACAATCCCCGGCAACGGCGCCAAAAACATGGTGCGCGAAATTGTGAACAATACTTTTCACAACTCTCATAATCCCCGGTCATGAACCCCAAAAACTTGGTGTTCAATACCATGGCATTACACAACTTCGCACAACTAACCAGCAAGTGCACTGGGTCATCCAAGTAATAAACCTTACGCGAGTAAGGGTCGATCCCACGGAGATTGTTAGTATTGAAGCAAGCTATGGTCATCTTGTAAATCTTAGTCAGGCAAACTCAAATAGTAATGGTGATGAACGAAAATAACAAAAAGGTAAAGATAGAGATACTTATGTAATTCATTGGTAGGAGCTTCAGATAAGCGCATGAAGATGCCTTCCCTTCCGTCTCTCTGCTTTCCTACTGTCTTCATCCAATCCTTCTTATTCCTTTCCATGGCAAGCTTGTGTAGGGTTTCACCATTGTCAGTGGCTACCTCCCATCCTCTCAGTGAAAACGATTGCATATGCTCTGTCACAGCACGCGGAATTCAGCTGTCGATTCTCGGTCAGGCCGGAATAGAATCCATCGATTCTTTTGCGTCTGTCACTAACGTCCCGCCTGCTAGGAGTTTGAAGCACGTCACAGTCATTCAATCATTGAATCCTACTCAGAATACCACAGACAAGGTTAGACCTTCCGGATTCTCTTGAATGCTGCCATCAGTTCTTGCCTATACCACGAAGACTCTGATCTCACGGAATGGTTGGCTCGTTTGTCAGACGAGCACTCGGTTGTCAGGCGATCAACCATGCATCGTGCAATCAGGAATCCAAGAGATATTCACTAGAGCCTTGATTGCTTGTAGAACAAAAGTGGTTGTCAGTCACCTTGTTCATGGGTGAGAATGATGATGAGTGTCACGGATCATCACATTCATCAAGTTGAAGAACAAGTGATATCTTAGAACAAGAACAAGCGGAATTGAATGGAAGAACAATAGTAATTGCATTAATACTCGAGGTACAGCAGAGCTCCACACCTTAATCTATGGTGTGTAGAAACTCCACCGTTGAAAATACATAAGAACAAGGTCTAGGCATGGCCGAATGGCCAGCCTCCCAATGATCTAAGAACTAGATGTCCAAAGATGATCTAGAGATCTAAAGTGATCAAAAGATGAAAATACAATAGTAAAAGGTCCTACTTATAGAAAACTAGTAGCCTAAGGTTTACAGAAATGAGTAAATGACATAAAAATCCACTTCCGGGCCCACTTGGTGTGTGCTTGGGCTGAGCAATGAAGCAATTTCGTGTAGAGACTCTTCTTGGAGTTAAACGCCAGCTTTAGTGCCAGTTTGGGCGTTTAACTCCCATTTGGGTGCCAGTTCCGGCGTTTAACGCTGGAAATCTTGAAGGTGACTTTGAGCGCCGGTTTGGGCCATCAAATCTTGGGCAAAGTATGGACTATCATATATTGCTGGAAAGCCCAGGATGTCTACTTTCCAACGCCGTTGAGAGCGCGCCAATTGGGCTTCTGTAGCTCCAGAAAATCCACTTCGAGTGCAGGGAGGTCAGAATCCAACAGCATCTGCAGTCCTTTTCAGTCTCTGAATCAGATTTTTGCTCAGGTCCCTCAATTTCAGCCAGAAAATACCTGAAATCACAGAAAAACACACAAACTCATAGTAAAGTCCAGAAAAGTGAATTTTAACTAAAAACTAATAAAAATATACTAAAAACTAACTAGATCATACTAAAAACATACTAAAAACAATGCCAAAAAGCATACAAATTATCCGCTCATCACTGTGGGAATTCCAAACACTCGTGGAGATTCTTGGATGAATACAAGCACAAGCCACCATAACAAGGAGCTCACCAGAATGTCCAACTTAAGGACTTTAACTAAAAGTGCTAGGTGGGAGACAACCCACCATGGTATGATCGTTCTTTTTTCAGTTTAAATTTTAGTCTGTTTTTGAGTTTTGATTGAACCTGGAATTTTGCATAACATTCATTGCATTCTGCATACTGCATCAAAAAAAATAATCGCACGCGACGCGACAGCGTCGCCAACGCGTCCGCGTCATAGGTGTGTTGGGAAGAAAATAAATTAAACAGAGAGTCACACGAAAGCGTGGCTGGAGGCGTGCCTTTGGCACAAATGGATCCACGTGACCGCATCGCTGACGCGTCTGCATTATGCGGGAAAAATGCCTCCCACGCGTCCACGTCATCCACGCGAACGCGTGCCCTATAAATCGACGTAAAAGGGTGTATGGCCGAAAGTTGAGCTGGAATTGGGCTGGACTTTTGCAAGAAGCACAAGCCCTACCACGCGTCTACGTCGTTTTTCAAAATAGGCCATCCACGCGATCGCGTCACCCACGCGACCGCGTCACCCTAAAATTTGGCAATATGAGTTTCAAACAGAGAGTTGCGCAGCCGCGAGGCTTCCCTCGCGCTAATAGCACAAATCGATCCACGCGACCGCATGGATGACGCGTCCGCATCATTTCATAGAAGCACTATCCGCGCGAACGCGTCACTCACGCGTCCGCGTCACAAGCGGCGCACAGCTTATCCAGAGCAGCCAAATATCTTTTCTTTTTCTTCCCCATATCTAAATCGTTTCTTTCCTTCTTATTTATTTCTTCCTCCTTTCTTACTTTCTTTTTCTTTTCCATTGGTGTTAAAATTCTCTTCTTCAACTATTGCATCTTTTCTTGAATTATTCTGGTTCTTCATGACTTGTTTTATTCTGATTGGGTATTATTATTCATAAGTCAATGCTAATTTTTATAATACTGATATTGCTTTTGCACTGATATGTACTTACTCTATCTTGCATTACCCACACTCTCTTCCTCATTATTGCAACTTTTGCACTATTGATATGCCATTTGCTTCCACTATTTTCTCCCTTGCATGTTGTAGCTACCATGTAATTGAGACCTTTATTATTTGGCATTAACACCCATATTTTATTTATGTTCTTATCTTTACTTCTGGTTACTTTCCTTCTTTTCCTCTTCTTTCAAGATGGCCACCGAGAAAGGGAAAGGGAAAGCTTCTAAATGGAGAGACAAACAAGTCAATCTGCACAATCTATAGTGAAAGGCATTAGTTGGAGCAGTCCGTCCACTTGTACATCTTACCATGCACCGAGGACGGTGCAATCTTTAAGTGTGGGGAGGTCGATACTGATCTCCATGGGTTAAGTTATTCTCTTCTCAACACCAATGTCTTATTTTCTTTATTAGTTCATTGTAGCATTGCATAATAGATTGCATGTGTAGTTGATTTTTTGCATCTAAATACTACTTGGTTAAAAAAATAATAAGTTTCTTTTTAAGACCCTATTTTTGAAAAATTTCACGAATTTAAATTAAAAAAATTTAAAGTTTTCTATGTGTTAAATTTTTTTGGAAGTTGTAATTGGAACATGATTTTTGAGCTAAAGAATACACAACTCGTGAAAAATTTGAGCCTAAATACATGGTTACATTATTTAAACCATAACTCTTTTTTTCTTGTGTGTTTTCTTCTCTATGATTGTAATCTTTATTTTGTTCCAATCTATATGTCAAATATTAAGTGTATTTACATACTTGCATATGATTGAGGCCATTACTTGTTTTTGCTCACTTATCCCAAATAAGCCTACCCTTTTATGTCACCCTTGTTAGCCACTTTGAGCTTTTTAATCCCCTTCTGTTCTATAACCACATCACTAGCCTTAAGCAGAAAAACAAATTAAATATCCCAATTGAATCTTTGGTTAACTTAAGATAGAGGTTGTGCATCAACTAAGTGTGGGGAAACTGTGGGAACATTGGTTAATAAGGGAATGTATCATGTTTCTAATTTTGAATATTGGGAAATTTGGGTATCTACTCATGTAAAATAGAAAATTAAAAATTCCATATGCATTGATATGTTATTTTAGTTTTTATGTCTCTATAAAAAAAAGAGAAAAAAAAGAGAAAAAGAAAAAATATATATAATATAAATAAATAAATAATGGGACAAAATTATCCCAATGTTAATTTAATAAAAGATCAATGCATATGTGACACAAATTAAAAAGAAAAGTTGATACATGCGTATGTGATACAAAAGTGGGAATTATGCGTAGCTAGGCATGGTTTTAGAAGTTATATAGAATGTATGTATGTTAGGTGATAGCCCAGGTTACTCAAAGATTCAATTTATAGCTCACTTAGCCATACATATATCCTCACCCTTGCCTTGACCCCATTACAACCTTGAAAAGACCTCATGATGTTTGCATTGGTACATTAAATATTTGTTGATTGGTTAGATGCAGAACAAAGTTTTAGAAAGCATGATTAGAGAAGAATAGAGTGATTGACACTAGACATTTGAGAGATTAGAGTGCATATACACTACCAGTGAGGGTTCAATGCTTGATTCTATGTTCCCTGCTTCCATGAGCTATCTTCTTAGAAGTTTACTTACTTTTTATTGTACAATTTGAATTAGTGGAATTTGATTCATATTTGTCTTGAAGAATTTATTTACTTTTAACCAAGTAGGAAGAAATATTTTGCATGTAGTTGCATTCACATAGATAGGTTGCATTGCATACTTGGTGCACGAATTTGCAATCCGTACAACTAACCAGCAAGTGCACTGGGTCGTCCAAGTAATACCTTACGCGAGTAAGGGTCGATCCCACCGAGATTATTGGTTTGAAGCAAGCTATGTTTATTTTATTAATCTTAGTCAGGATGCCAATAAGGTTATTTGGATTTAATTGTAAGAAGTAAAAGTGTTTGGAATAAGGAATTGTTACTTTATTAATGGAGAATATGTTGGAGTTTTGGAGATGCTTTGTCCTCTGAATTTCTGCAATGTAATATTCAACTCAATTGTTTGTAAAGTTCCATCCATGGCAAGCTGTATGTAGGGTGTCACCATCGTCAGTGGCTACTTCCCATCCTCTCAGTGAAAACGGTCCAGATGCTCTGTCACCGCACGGCTAATCAGCTGTTGGTTCTCGATCATGTTAGAATAGGATCCATTGATCCTTTTGCGTTTGTCATCACGCCTAGCAATCGCGAGTTTGAAGCTCGTCACAGCCATTCAATCCTTGAATCCTACTCGGAATACCACAGACAAGGTTTAGACTTTCCAGATCCTCAAGAGTGGCCGCCATCAGTTCTAGCTTATACCACGAAGATTCTGATTAAGGAAGCTAAGAGATGCTCATTCAATCTGATGTAGAACGGAGGTGTTTGTCAGACACACGTTCATGGATTGAGGAAGGTGATGAGTGTCACAGATCATCACCTCCTTCACAATTAAGCGCGAATGAACATCTTAGATAGGAACACACACACGTTTGAATGAAATAGAAACAATTGCATTAATTCATTGAGACGCTGCAGAGCTCCTCACCCCCAACAATGGAGTTTAGAGACTCATGCCGTCAAAGTGTATAAAATTCAGATCTGAAAATGTCATGAGATACAAGATAAGTCTCTAAAAGTTGTTTAAATAGTAAACTAGTAACCTAGGTTTACAGAAAATGAGTAAGCTAAGATAATTGGTGCAGTAATGCACTTCTGGGGCCCACTTGGTGTGTGCTAGGGCTGAGACTAAAGCTTCTCACGTTCTTGGGCTGTTTCTGGAGTTGAACGCCAGGTTGTAATGTGTTTTGGGCGCTGAACTCTAACTTGTAACCTGTTTCTGGCGCTGGACGCCAAACAGCAGCATGAAACTGGCGTTGAACGCCAGTTTACGTCGTCTATCTTCGTGCAAAGTATGGACTATTATATATTTCTGGAAAGCCCTGGATGTCTACTTTCCAACCCAATTGAGAGCGTGTCAATTGAACTCCTGTAGCTCCAAAACATCCATTCCGAGTGCAGAGAGGTCAGGATCCAACAGCATCAGCAGTCCTTTTTCAGCCTAACTCAGATTTTTGCTCAGCTCCCTCAATTTTAGCCAGAAAATACCTGAAATCACAGAAAAACACACAAACTCATAGTAAAGTCCAGAAATATGATTTTTGCCTAAAACTAATAATATTCTACTAAAAACTAATTAAAACATGCTAAAATCTACATGAAATTACCCCCGAAAAGTGTATAAAATATCCGCTCATCACAACACCAAACTTAAACTGTTGCTTGTCCTCAAGCAACTAGATAAATAAAATAGGATGAAAAGAAATTAAGAAGTAATAATATCTCAGAGTTTTTTTAAATGGAGCTCAGATTCTTATTAGATGAGCGGGGCTTGTAGCTTTTTGTTTCTGAACAGTTTTGGCATCTCCCTTTATCCTTTAAAATTTAGAATGATTGGAATCCATAGGAACTCAAAATTCAGATAGTATTATTGATTCTCCTAGTGTAATATGTTGATTCTTGAACACAGTTACTTTATGAGTCTTGGCCGTGGCCCTAAGCACTTTGTTTTCCAGTATTACCACCAGATACATAAATGCCACAGACACATGACTGGGTGAACCTTTTCAGATTGTGACTCAGCTTTGCTAAAGTCCCCAGTTAGAGGTGTCCAGAGCTCTTAAGCACACTCTTTTTTCTTTGGATCACGACTTTAACCACTCAGTCTCAAGCTTTTCACTTGGACCTGCATGCCACAAGCACATGGTTAGGGACAGCTTAATTTAGCCGCTTAGGCCTGGAACTACTTCCTTGGGCCCTCCTATCCACTGATGCTCAAAGCCTTGGATCCTTTTCACCCTTGCCTTTTGGTTTTAAGGGCTATTGGCTTTTGTTCCTTTTCTTGATCCAATGATTCCTTGTAAATTTTTTTCACTGCTTTTTCTTGCTTCAAGAATCAAATTCATGATTTTTCAGATCATCAATAATATTTTTCGTGTTCCTCATTCTTTCAGGAGCCAATATTCGTAAAATTCAGGATAAAATATGCACTGTTCAAGCATTCATTTAGAGAACAAAAAGTATTGCCACCACATATAATTAATTATAAATTTTTTTTATTAAAAACTCGAAAAATATAAATTACTTCTTTATTCTAAAAATCTACTATTTTATTCATGTCTGATGATGATGAGAAAAATAAATTATAACTTAATTGAAAATAAAACCAGAATAGATATGGTAATTACTACTACTACTATATATCTTCTAAGGTAAATTCCTATAATAACACTATCACAGAGTTAAAGTTAAAATTAGAACTCAACAACCTGTGTTTTGGGAAGTGGATGTTCCTCTGATCTGTGGGGTGCTTGGTCCTTCAAGGATTAATTTCTGGCGCTTCAGCTCCCTTAAATCATGCCCTTGCTCTTCTTGTTCCCTTAGGTGCCATGATCTTGATGAGTTTTAGCTCAGTGATCATGGCAAATTACACCAAACTTAGAGGTTTGCTTGTCCTCAAGCAAAAGAAAGGATAGGAGAGGAATAGAGGGAGAGGCAATTTCGAAATCCAAAAGATATGATGAGTTGAAAAAGATTTGAAAAAGATTTGGATTGGAAAAAGATTTGTGTTTATGAATTAAGATACATTTGATATTTTTGAAAAAGGGATTTTAGAAATTAGGGTTTTTAGAAATTAGGATTAAAATTTTTTTTGAAATTAAAGGATGACATTTTGAAACATGTTTATGCAAGAAATTATGAATTGAAACATAAAAATTTAGAAAATTTGTAAAGAAAAACGGATTTTACCTCCTCCCCACCAGTCTGGCGTTAAACGCCCAAATGCTGCATGTTTTGGGCGTCTAACACCCAATTGCTGCTTCTCCTGGGCGTTCAATGCCCAGCTGTTGCTTCTTTCTGGCATTGAACGCCAGGAAGTCCTTTATCACTGGGCGTTTTTCTAAACGCCCAAGATGCTGTAATTCTGGCGTTAAACGCCCAGAAGGTGCTTCTTTCTGGCGTTCAATGCCCAGAAGATGCTCCTTTTTGGCGTTCAACGCCCAGATGGCTGTCCTTACTGGCGTTGAACGCCCAATGTATGCTTCTTTTGGGCGTTCAATGCCCAAAACGTTTCTTACTGGCTTTTTCACGCCAGTGAGCTTCCAAATTCCCCTGTAACTCTGTGAATTCAATCAATTGCTATTTTACCTTTTGAAGATACTTTGACATATACTTGTAAAAATTAATTAGCAAAAACAAATAAAATTAAATTTTGTGAATGGCTGGGTTGCCTCCCAGCAAGCGCTTCTTTATTGTCCTTAGCTGGACTATTACTGAGCTCTAATCAAGTCTCAGTTTTGAGCATTCTTGCTCAAAATTGCCTTCAAGATAATGTTTAACTCTCTGTCCATTAACAATGAATTTTTTTTAGAGTCATTATCCTGAAGCTCTACGTATCCATATGGTGATACACTTGTAATCACATATTGACCTCTCCACACGGATTTTAATTTCCCTGGGAATAATTTGAGCCTAGAATTAAATAGCAGAACTTTTTGCCCCGGCTCAAAGACTCTGGATGACAGCTTCTTATCATGCCATCTTTTTGCTTTCTCTTTGTAAATTTTTGCATTCTCGAAAGCATTGAGTCTAAATTCCTCTAGCTCATTTAACTGGAGCAATCGTTTTTCTCCAGCTAACTTGGCATCAAGGTTCAGGAATCTGGTTGCCCAGTAGGCCTTGTGTTCCAGTTCCACTGGCAAGTGACATGCCTTTCCAAACACGAGCTGGTATGGAGAGGTCCCTATAGGGGTCTTGAATGCTGTTCTGTATGCCCACAGAGCATCATCCAAGCTTCTTGCCCAATCCTTTCTACGGTTAATTACAGTCCGTTCCAGGATTCTTTTAAGTTCTCTGTTAGAGACTTCAGCTTGCCCATTTGTCTGTGGATGATATGGAGTGGCTACCCTGTGGCTAACTCCATAACGAACCAAAGCAGAGTAAAGCTGTTTATTGAAGAAATGAGTGCCCCCATCACTGATTAGTACTCTAGGGGTGCCAAATCTACTGAAGATGTATTTCTGGAGGAATTTTAACACTGTCTTAGTGTCATTAGTAGGTGTTGCAATAGCTTCCACCCATTTGGATACATAATCCACTGCCACCAGAATATAAGTGTTTGAGTATGATAGTGGGAAAGGTCCCATGAAGTCAATACCCCATACATCAAACAACTCAATCTCCAAGATCCTTTGTTGAGGCATGGCATAACTGTGAGGCAGATTACCAGATCTTTGGCAACTGTCACAATTAAGTACAAACACTCGGGAATCTTTATAGAGAGTAGGCCAGTAGAAGCCACATTGGAGGACTCTTGTGGCTGTTCGCTCACTTCCAAAATGTCCTCCATACTGGGATCCATGGCAATGCCATAGAATCTTCTGCGCTTCTTCTTTAGGCACACATCTACGGATTACTCTGTCTGCACATCTCTTAAAGAGATACGGCTCATCCCAAAGATAATACTTTGCATCCGTGATCAGCTTCTTTGATTGCTGCCTACTGTATTCTTTGGGTATGAATCTCACTGCCTTGTAGTTTGCAATGTCTGCAAACCATGGCATTTCCTGGATGGCAAAGAGTTGCTCATCCGGAAAGTTTTCAGAGATCTCAGTAAGAGGGATGGACGCCCCTTCTACTGGTTCTATTCGGGACAGGTGGTCTGCTTCCTGATTCTCTGTCCCTTTTCTGTCTCTTATTTCTATATCAAACTCTTGCAGAAGCAACACCCATCTTATAAGTCTGGGTTTTGAATCCTGCTTTGTGAGTAGATATTTAAGAGCAGCATGATCAGTGTACACAATCACTTTTGATCCTACTAAATAGGATCTGAATTTGTCAATGGCGTAAACCACTGCAAGCAGCTCTTTTTTTGTAGTTGTGTAATTCTTCTGTGCGTCATTTAAAACACGACTGGCATAGTAAATGACGTGCAGAAGCTTGTCATGCCTTTGTCCCAACACTGCACCAATGGCATGGTCACTGGCATCACACATTAGTTCAAATGGCAATGTCCAGTTTGGTGCAGAGATGATTGGTGCTGTGACCAATTTAGCTTTCAGAGTCTCAAATGCCTGCAGATACTCTTTATCAAAGATAAATGGTGTGTCAGCAGCTAGCAGGTTGCTTAGAGGTTTGGCAATTTTTGAAAAACCCTTTATAAACCTCCTATAGAATCATGCATGCCCCAGAAAGCTTCTGATTGCCTTAACATTGGCAGGTGGTGGTAATTTTTCAATTACCTCTACCTTAGCTTGATCCACCTCTATTCCCTTGTTCGAAATTTTGTGCCCAAGGACAATTCCTTCAATTGCCATAAAGTGACACTTCTCCCAGTTTAAAACCAGGTTAGTCTCTTGGCATCTCTTTAGAACAAGTGCTAGATGGTCAAGACAGGAGCTGAATGAGTCTCCAAATACTGAAAAGTCATCCATGAAAACTTCCAGAAATTTTTTCACCATATCAGAGAAAATTGAGAGCATGCACCTCTGAAAGGTTGCAGGTGCATTGCACAGGCCAAATGGCATCCTTCTGTATGCAAATACTCCAGATGGACATGTGAATGCTGTTTTCTCTTGATCTTGGGGATCTACTGCAATTTGATTATAACCTGAATATCCATCCAGAAAGCAGTAGTATTCATGACCTGCTAGTCTTTCTAGCATCTGGTCTATGAATGGTAAAGGAAAATGATCTTTTCTGGTGGCTGTATTGAGCCTTCTATAATCAATACACATACGCCACCCTATAACTGTTCTTGTAGGAACCAGTTCATTTTTTTCATTATGAACCACTGTCATGCCTCCCTTCTTAGGGATGACTTGGACAGGGCTTACCCAGGGGCTGTCAGAAATAGGATAAATAATCCCAGCCTCTAGTAATGTAGTGACCTCCTTCTGCACCACTTCCTTCATGGCTGGATTCAGCCGCCTTTGTGGTTGGACCACTGACTTGGCGTCACCCTCTAATAGAATCTTGTGCATGCATCTGGCTGGGCTAATGCCCTTAAGATCACTGATGGACCACCCAAGAGCTGTCTTGTGTGTCCTTAGCACTTGAATTAGTGCTTCCTCTTCCTGTGGCTTTAAGGTAGAGCTTATGATTACAGGAAAGGTATCATCTTCTCCCAGAAATGCATATTTTAGGGATGGTGGTAATGGTTTGAGCTTGGGTTTGGGAGGTTTCTCCTCTTCCTGAGGGATTTTCAGAGGTTCTATTATTCTCTCTGATTCCTCCAAATCAGGCTGAACATCTTTAAAGATGTCTTCTAGCTCTGATTCGAGACTCTTAGCCATATGGACCTCTTTTACCAGAGATTCAATGATATCAACACTCATGCAGTCATTTGGGGTGGCTGGATGTTGCATGGCTTTGACAACATTCAACTTGAACTCCTCCTCATTGACTCTCAGGGTTACTTCCCCTTTTTGGACGTCAATGAGGGTTCGGCCAGTTACTAGGAAAGGTCTTCCTAGAATAAGAGTTGCACTCTTATGTTCATCCATTTCCAGTACCACAAAGTCAGAAGGAAAGGCAAATGGCCCAACCTTGACAATCATGTCTTCAATCACGCCTGATGGGTATTTAATGGAGCCATCAGCAAGTTGAAAACATATCCGGGTTGGTTTGACTTCTTCAGTCAAACCAAGCTTTGTGATAATAGATGCAGGTATTAAGTTGATACTTGCCCCAAGATCACATAGAGCCTGCTTGGTACAAGTACCCTCTAATGTGCATGGTATCATAAAGCTTCCGGGATCCTTAAGCTTTTCAGGTAAGCTTTTTAGGATAACTGCACTGCATTCTTCAGTGAGGTAAACTTTTTCAGTTTCCCTCCAATCCTTCTTATGACTTAAGATATCTTTCATGAACTTGGTATAAGAGGGTATTTGCTCAAGTGCTTCTGCAAACGGAATCTTTATTTCAAGAGTCCTGAGATAGTCTACAAAGTAGGCAAATTGCTTATCCTGTTCCGCTTGGCGGAGTTTTTGAGGATAAGGCATTTTGGCCTTGTATTCCTCAACCTTAGTTGCTGCAGGTTTATTACCTGTAGAAGTGGGTTGGAAAGCCTTTTTAGAAGGGTTGTTATCAGCACTTGTATGTGACTGATCCCCCACTGGCGTTTGAATGCCAGGGGTGGAAGCTGGAGTGGCATTAGACGCCAACTCCTTATCTGTTACTGGTGTCTGAACGCCAGAACTGTGCTCCCCTTGGGCGTTCAACGCCGAATTCATGCTTGTTTCTGGCGTTGAACGCCAGGAATGAGCATGGTCTGAGCGTCCAGCGCCAGCCCTATTCCTCTCTGGGCTCTGATTGTCCTCAGAGGGATTTTGAGTTGCCATTTGTTCATTTCTTGGCTTCCTGCTGCTTTGAAGTGAGGTATTTAATGTTTTTCCACTTCTTAATTGAACTGCTTTGCATTCTTCTGTTATTTGTTTTGACAGTTGCTTTTCTGTTTGCTTTAACTGTACTTCTATATTCCTGTTAGCCATTCTTGTTTTCTGTAGTATTTCCTTAAATTTGGCTAGCTGCTGAGTTAGAAAGTCTAATTGCTGATTGAATTCATTAGCCTGATCTACAGGACTGAGTTCAGCAGTTACTGTTTTAGCTTCTTCTTTCATGGAAGATTCACTGCTTAGGTACAGATGCTGATTTCTGGCAACTGTATCAATAAGCTCTTGAGCTTCTTCAATTATTTTTCTCATATGTATAGATCCACCAGCTGAGTGATCTAGAGAAATCTGAGCTTTTTCTGTAAGCCCATAGTAGAAGATGTCTAATTGTACCCACTCTGAAAACATCTCAGAGGGGCATTTTCTTAGCATCTCTCTGTATCTCTCCCAAGCATCATAAAGGGATTCATTATCTCCTTGTTTGAAGCCTTGGATGCTTAGCCTTAGCTGTGTCATCCGTTTTGGAGGAAAATAGTGATTCAGGAATTTTTCTGATAGCTGTTTCCATGTCTTTATGCTGTTCTTAAGTTGGTTATTTAACCACCTCTTAGCTTGATCTTTTACAGCAAATGGAAACAGTAGTAATCTGTAGACATCCTGATCTACTTCCTTATCATGCACTGTGTCAGCAATTTGTAAAAATTGTGCCAGAAACTCTGTAGGTTCTTCATGTGGAAGACTGGAATACTGGCAGCTTTGCTGCACCATGATAATGAGCTGAGGATTCAACTCAAAGCTACTAACTCCAATGGAGGGTATACAGATACTACTCCCATATGAAGCAGTAGTGGGGTTAGCATATGACCCCAGAGTCCTCCTGGACTGTTCATTTCCACTTACTTCCATGATGGAGCAAGGGAGATGGTATGGATGTTGATATTGTCTATTTTATTATAAAAATAATTTTTGAAATAATAAAATAAAACAAAAACCGAAATAAAAATAAAATAAAGAAAGAAAGAAAATTAAAAATTAAAATTTATAAAAAATTTGAAAAAGTTTATGAATATTTTCGAAAATTTGAGGAGAGAGAAAGGGGTTAGGATATTTTGAAAAACATATATATATATATATATATGTAATTTTTTTTAAAACTTAAAAGGATAAGAATTGAAAAATTTTGAAATTGAAATCTGAATTTTTATATAAAAATTTCGAAAATATAGTTTAAAATTAGTTAGAAAAGATATTTTTTTGAATTTTGAATTTTATGATAAAAGAGAAAAACACACAAAAGACACAAGACTTAAAATTTTTAGATCTAATGCTCCTTATTTTCGAAAATTTTGGAGGGAAAACACCAAGGAACACCAAACTTAAAAATTTTAAGATCAAAACACAAGAAAGACTCAAGAACACCTTGAAGATTCACAAGAACACCAAGAACAAAAGAAAGAACACCAAACTTAAAATTTTTAGAAAACCAAGATAAATTTTCGAAAATTAAAGAAAGATCAACAAGAAAACACCAAACTTAAAGTTTGGCACAAGATTAAATCAAGAAAAATTATTTTTGAAAAAAGATTTTAAAAAGAAGATGCCCAATTGCCAAGAACATAGTCCAACGCTCTAGCCAATTGGGAGTAAATGTAACACTTGTTCTAAATAGGTATATTTCTTTTGGAAGATTAATGCTTTAAAAAGAGCACAAGTGAAACAAGAAAAGACACAGAACAAGAAAAATTAAAGATCAAACAAGAAAAATAAACAAGAACAACTTGAAGATCAAGGAAGAACAAAGAACACTAATACGAAAATTTTAAAGAAAAATATAAAATATGCAATTGACACCAAACTTACAACAAGACACTAGACTCAAAGAAAAATAAAAAATTAATAAAGAAAAATAATATTTTTGGAAAGAAAATAAAAGACTCTGACCCAATTGCCAAAATCTTCCTAATCTAAGAAATAAAATAAACTTTTAGTTGTTCAAACTCGAACAATCCCCGGCAACGGCGCCAAAAACTTGGTGCACGAATTTGCAATCCGTACAACTAACCAGCAAGTGCACTGGGTCGTCCAAGTAATACCTTACGCGAGTAAGGGTCGATCCCACGGAGATTATTGGTTTGAAGCAAGCTATATTTATTTTATTAATCTTAGTCAGGATGCCAATAAGGTTATTTGGATTTAATTGCAAGAAGTAAAAGTGTTTGGAATAAGGAATTGTTACTTTATTAATGGAGAATATGTTGGAGTTTTGGAGATGCTTTGTCCTCTGAATTTCTGCAATGTAATATTCAACTCAATTGTTTGTAAAGTTCCATCCATGGCAAGCTGTATGTAGGGTGTCACCATCGTCAGTGGCTACTTCCCATCCTCTCAGTGAAAATGGTCCAGATGCTCTGTCACCGCACGGCTAATCAGCTGTTGGTTCTCGATCATGTTGGAATAGGATCCATTGATCCTTTTGCGTTTGTCATCACGCCCAGCAATCGCGAGTTTGAAGCTCGTCACAGCCATTCAATCCTTGAATCCTACTCAGAATACCATAGACAAAGTTTAAACTTTCCGGATCCTCAAGAGTGGCCGCCATCAGTTCTAGCTTATACCACGAAGATTCTGATTAAGGAAGCTAAGAGATGCTCATTCAATCTGATGTAGAACGGAGGTGTTTGTCAGGCACACGTTCATGGATTGAGGAAGGTGATGAGTGTCACGGATCATCACCTCCTTCACAATTAAGCGCGAATGAACATCTTAGATAGGAACACACACACGTTTGAATGAAATAGAAACAATTGCATTAATTCATTGAGACGCTGCAGAGCTCCTCACCCCCAACAATGGAGTTTAGAGACTCATGCTGTCAAAGTGTATAAAATTCAGATCTGAAAATGTCATGAGATATAAGATAAGTCTCTAAAAGTTGTTTAAATAGTAAACTAGTAACCTAGGTTTACAGAAAATGAGTAAGCTAAGATAATTGGTGCAGAAATCCACTTCTGGGGCCCACTTGGTGTGTGCTGGGGCTGAGACTAAAGCTTCTCACGTGCTTGGGCTGTTTCTGGAGTTGAACGCCAGGTTGTAACGTGTTTTGGGCGCTGAACTCCAACTTGTAACCTGTTTCTGGCGCTGGACGCCAGACAGCAGCATGAAACTGGCGTTGAACGCCAGTTTACGTCGTCTATCTTCGCGCAAAGTATGGACTATCATATATTGCTGGAAAGCCCTAGATGTCTACCTTCCAAACCAATTGAGAGCGCGTCAATTGGACTCCTGTAGCTCTAAAAAATCCATTCTGAGTGCAGAGAGGTCAGGATCCAACAGCATCAGCAGTCCTTTTTCAGCCTAACTCAGATTTTTGCTCAGCTCCCTCAATTTCAGCCAGAAAATACCTGAAATCACAGAAAAACACACAAACTCATAGTAAAGTCCAGAAATATGATTTTTGCCTAAAAACGAATAATATTCTACTAAAAACTAATTAAAACATGCTAAAATCTACAGGAAATTACCCCCAAAAAGCGTATAAAATATCCGCTCATCAATACTCTCTATCATTCCTCTTCACTCATTTATAGCTTCTCTTAAACTTAGCATGAGGACATGCTAATGTTTAAGTGTGGGGAGGTTGATAAACCACTATTTTATGGTTTATCGTGTGCTTAATTGAGTGGATTTTATCAATCTTTCATACATTTATTCATATGATTTGCATGTTTTACAATTCCTTCCCAGAATTTGTTCTATGATTGAAAACATGCTTTTTTGACTTTTTATTTTCTTTTATTTAATCTTCTCTTATTACCATTAGATGTCTTGATATGTGTGTTAAGTGATTTCAGGGATTACAGGGCAGGAATGGCTTAGAGGATGGAAAGGAAGCATGCAAAAGTGGAAGAAATACAAGAAGTTGAAGGAACTGCAAAGCTGTCAGCCTGACCCTCACTCATTAAAACTTTCATAACTTGAGCTACAGAGGTCCAAATGATGCGGTTCCATTTGTGTTGGAAAGATAACGTCTGGGGCTTCGATTTGATATATAATTCAATATAGTGACCGTACAGTTAGGCGATGCGAATGCGTGCTTCACACGGATGCGTCGCATCTGCGAAAATCAGCGTGGCAGATTTCATAACCAGCGAATTCTGGGCTATTTTCGGCCCATTTTAAAGTCCAGAAAACATAGATTAAAGGCTGCAAAATGGAGGAATGAAAGAGACGACTTATAATTCATTTTTGATAATTTAGATGTAGTTTTAGAGAGAGAGGCTCTCTCCTCTCTCTTTGGATTTAGGATTAGGATTCCTCTTAAGGATTTAGGATTTATTATTATTCCAACTTACAATTCTTCTGAGCTCCAGGTCCAATATTCCTTTATTTTGACTTCTCTTCTACTTTGAGATACTTTAATGCTTTTATTTATTAGTGATTTATGTTGCTCAATTGGCTTATGAACTTTTCCATGTTAGAATTGACATCTTCATTCAATTTGAGGTATTCCAGATATTTATGATTTTAATTTAGCTATTGGCTTTGGTTGATTAATTGGTAACACTTGAGTTATCAAATAAAGCAGTGGTTGAAATTGGCAGATCGATCTAAAGCTAGTCTTCCCACAGGGATTGACTAGGACTTGAGGATCAAACTAATTATTTCACTTGACTTTCCTTTGCTTTAGTAAAGGTTAACTAAGTGGGATTAAAATCCAATTCTTATCACAATTGATAAGGATAGGACTTCCAGTTCTAATATCTTGCCAAAAGTTTATTTTATTATTACTATTTTAATTTTACTTGTCATTTAACATACTTCTTCCTTACTTTCAAAACCCCTAATTTACAAAACTCATAACCAATAATAAAAACATACCTCCCTGCAATTCCTTGAGAAGACGACCCGAGGTTTAAATACTTCGGTTATCAATTTATTTAGGGGTTTGTTACTTGTGACAACCAAAACGTTTGTAAGAAAAGACTTTTGTTGGTTTAGAAGCTATACTTGCAACGGGAATTTATTTTGAATTCTAGACCACGCAAAAGTTCCTCTCTTCAAGAAATCATCCAAATTTCTCATGGAAGGATCAACAAAAGCCACAACAAGGCTTTAATAATGGTGGAAGAAACAGGTTTAGCAATAGCAAACCCTTTCCATCATCCTCTTAGTAGCAGACAGAGAATTCTGAGCAGAGTCCCTCTAACTTAGCAAACATAGTCTCTGATCTATCTAAGGCCACTCTAAGTTTCATGAATGAAACAAGGTCCTCCATTAGAAATTTGGAGGCACAAGTGGGCCAGCTGAGTAAAAGAGTCATTGAAACTCCTCCTAGTACTCTCCCAAGCAATACAGAAGAGAATCCAAAAAGAGAGTGCAAGACCATTATTGTGAGTAACATGGCCAAACCTGGAGAGAGTGAAAAGACAGTGATTCCTAGTAAGGAAGACCTCCTGGGACGTTTACTGACCAATAAGGAGTTCCCCCTTGAGGAACCTAAGGAATCTGAGGCTCATCTAGAGACCACAGAGATTCCATTGAACCTACTTCTACCATTCATGAGCTCTGATGAGTATTCCTCCTCTGAAGAGGATGAAGATATTACTGAAGAGCAAGTTGCTAAGTACCTTGGAGTAATCATGAAGCTAACCGCCAAGTTATTTGGTAATGAGACTTGGGTGGATGAACCCCCTTTGCTCACCAATGAACTGAATGACTTGGTTAGGCAGACATTACCTCATAAGAAACAGGATCCTGGTAAATTCCTAATTTCCTGTACCATAGGCACCATGACCTTTGAGAAGGCTCTGTGTGACCTGGTGTCAGGCATAAACTTAATGCCACTCTCTGTAATGGAGAAACTGGGAATCTTTGAGGTACAGGCTGCCAAATTCTCATTAGAGATGGTAGACAAATCCATGAAAAAGGCTTATGGACAGGTAGAGGACGTGCTAGTAAAGGTCAAAGGCCTTTACATTCCTGCTGATTTCATAATCCTAGACACTGGGAAGGATGAGGATGAATCCATCATCCTTGGAAGACCCTTCCTAGCCACAGCAAAAGCTGTTATTGATGTGGACAGAGGAGAATTGGTCCTTCAACTGAATGAGGACTACCTTGTGTTTAAAACTCAAGAATCTCCCTCTGTAACCATGGAGAGGAAGCAAGAAAAGCTTCTCTCAATGCAGAGTCAAACAAAGCCCCTACAGTTAAACTCTAAGTTTGGTGTTGGGAGGCCACAACCAAACTCTAAGTTTGGTGTTGAACCCCCACATTCAAACTCTAAGTTTGGTGTTGGGAGGTCCCAACAATGCTCTGAACATCTGTGAGGCTCCATGAGAGCTCACTGTCAAGCTATTGACATTAAAGAAGCGCTTATTAGGAGGCAACCCAATTTTATTTATCTATGTTATTTTCGTTTTTTTTTAGGTTGATGATCATGTGGAGTCACAAAAATAAATACAAAAATTAAAGAAAAATAAAAAATAGCATTAAAAATAGCACACCCTAGAGGAGAAACTTACTGGCGTTTAAACACCAGTAAAGATAGCAGAATGGGCGTTTAACGCCCAGTCTGGCACCATTCTGGGTGTTAAACGGCAGAAACAAGCACTAGACTGGCGTTAAACGCCAGAAAGAAGCAATAATCTGGCATTAAACGCAAGAAACAGGTTTCAGCCTGGCGTTTAACACCAGGAAAGGAATAAAAGCTGGCGTTTAACGCCAGAAACAAGCAATAATATGGCGTTAAACGCTAGGATTGCACAGCAAGGACATTTTGTACGCCAAATAGGAGCAGGGATAATACATCCTTGACCCCTCAGGATCTGTAAACCCCACAGGATCCCCACCTACCCTCCCACAACACTCTTCCCCAAATACCCCTCACCAATCAACTCATTCACTCTTCCCCATCACCTCTTCACCAATCACCTCCATATTTCTTCCCCAAAAAAACCCACCTACCTCACTTTCAAATTCAAACACTTTTCCCTCCCAAACCCAACCCTAATGACCAAAACCCAACCCTCCCTTCACCCCTATATAAACCCCTCACTACTCCTTTATATTCACACAACACAAACACCTTTTCCCCCTCTTGGCCGAATTCACTTCTCCCTCTATCTCCTCTATTTTTCTTCTTTTTCCCCTTCTTTCTTTCTTCTTTTGTTCGAGGATGAGCAAACCTTTTAAGTTTGGTGTGGTAAAAGTATTGCTTTTTATTTTTCCATAACCATTTATGGCACCTAAGGCCGGAGAAGCCTCTAGAAAGAGGAAAGGGAAGGCAAAAGCTTCCACCTCCGAGTCATGGGAGATGGAGAGATTTATCTCAAAGGTCCATCAAGACCACTTCTATGAAGTTGTGGCCAAGAAGAAGGTGATCATTGAGGTCCCTTTCATGCTAAAGAAAAATGAGTATCCGGAGATCCGACACGAGATCCAAAGAAGAGGTTGGGAAGTTCTTACCAACCCCATTCAACAAGTCAGAATCTTAATGGTTCAAGAGTTTTATGCCAATGCATGGATCACTGGGAACCATGATTAAACCATGAACCCGAATTCAAAGAATTGGCTTACAATGGTTCGGGGGAAATACTTAGATTTCAGTCCGAAAAATATAAGGTTGGCGTTCCACTTGCCAATGATGCAAGAAAATGCACGCCCCTACACTAGAAGGGTCAACTTTGATCAAAGGTTGGACCAACTCCTCATGGACATATGTGTGGAAGGAGCTCAATGGAAAAGAGACTCAAGAGGCAATCCGGTTTAATTAAGAAGACCGGACCTTAAGCTTGTGGCTAGAGGATGGTTGGAATTCATCCAACGCTCCATCATTCCTACTAGCAACCAATCTGAAGTGACTGTAGATCGGGCCATCATGATCCATAGTATCATGATTGGGAAGGAAGTGAAAGTTCATGAGATCATACCTCTAGAACTCTACAAGGTGGCTGACAAGTCATCCACCTTGGCAAGTGATGAGCGGATAATTTGTACCTTTTTTGGCATTGTTTTTAGTATGTTTTTGGTAGTTTTAGTTGAGTTCTTAGTATATTTTTATTAGTTTTTAGTTAAAATTCACTTTTCTGGACTTTACTATGAGTTTGTGTGTTTTTCTGTGATTTTAGGTATTTTCTGGCTGAAATTGAGGGACCTGAGCAAAAATCTGATTCAGAGACTGAAAAGGACTGCAGATGCTGTTGGATTCTGACCTCTCTGCACTCGAAGTGGATTTTCTGGAGCTACAGAAGCCCAATTGGCACGCTCTCAACGGCGTTGGAAAGTATACATCCTGGGCTTTCCAGCAATATTTGATAGTCCATACTTTGCCCAAGATTTGATGGCCCAAACCGGCGTTCAAAGTCACCCTCAGAAATTCCAGCGTTAAACGCCGGAACTGGCACCTAAATGGGAGTTAAACGCCCAAACTGGCATAAAAGCTGGTGTTTAACTCCAAGAAGAGTCTCTACACGAAAATGCTTCATTGCGCAGCCCAAGCACACACCAAGTGGGCCCGGAAGTGGATTTTTATGTCATTTACTCATCTCTGTACACCCTAGGCTACTAGTTCTCTATATATAGGACCTTTTACTATTGTATTTTCATCTTGGTTCTTCTGGTTCCCTCTCTAGGGGCCGAAACCAATGATCACTTTTGTTCTTATATATTTTCAACGGTGGAGTTTCTACACACCATAGATTAAGGTGTGGAGCTCTGCTGTACCTCGAGTATTAATGCAATTACTATTGTTCTTCCATTCAATTCCGCTTGTTCTTGTTCTAAGATATCACTTGTTCTTCAACTTGATGAATGTGATGATCCGTGACACTCATCATCATTCTCACTTATGAACGTGTGACTGACAACCACCTCCGTTCTACCTTCGATTGGGTGAATATCTCTTGGATTCTTTAACCGGAATCTTCGTGGTATAGGCGAGAACTGATGGCGGCATTCAAGAGAATCCGGAAGGTCTAACCTTGTCTGTGGTATTCTGAGTAGGATTCAATGATTGAATGACTGTGACGTGCTTCAAACTCCTAGCAGGCGGGGCGTTAGTGACAGACGCAAAAGAATCGATGGATTCTATTCCGGCCTGACCGAGAACCGACAGCTGAATTTCGCGTGTTGTGACAGAGCATATGCAATCGTTTTCACTGAGAGGATGGGAGGTAGCCATTGACAACGGTGAAACCCTACACAAGCTTGCCATGGAAAGGAATAAGAAGGATGGGATGAAGACAGTAGGAAAGCAGAGAGACGGAAGGGAAGGCATCTTCATGCGCTTATCTGAAGTTCCTACCAATGAATTACATAAGTATCTCTATCTTTACCTTTATGTTTATTTTCGTTCATCACCATATCCATTTGAGTTTGCCTGACTAAGATTTACAAGATAACCATAGCTTGCTTCATACTAACAATCTCCGTGGGATCGACCCTTACTCGCGTAAGGTTTATTACTTGGACGACCCAGTGCACTTGCTGGTTAGTTGTGCGAAGTTGTGTAATGCCATGGTATTGAACACCAAGTTTTTGGGGTTCATGACCGGGGATTATGAGAGTTGTGAAAAGTATTGTTCACAATTTCGCGCACCAAGTTTTTGGCGCCGTTGCCGGGGATTGTTCAGTTTGGACAACTGACGGTTCATCTTGTTGCTTAGATTAGGTATTTTTTTTTCTTCAGAGTTCTTAAGAATGAATTCTAGTGTTTCAAGGTGATGTTCTTATCATCACCAAAGCTGATTGATCTTCATCAATTTAGCTCTTGAATGCAATGTTCTGCTGAAGCTTGGCTGACCATGTCTAATTCCTTTAGACTGAAGCTTTAGACTAACATTGCATGATTCCTGGAATTCTCATTAAGAATTTTGATACCTTTTTCCACTTAATTTTCGAAAATTCAAAAAAAATTTTTTACAAAGTCATAAAATCCAAAAATGTTTCTTGTTTGAGTCTAGTGTTTCATTTTAAGTTTGGTGTCAGTTGCATGCATTCATTCATGTGTCTTAGTGATCTTCAAGTAATTCTTGATGATTTCTTACTCTGATCTTTGAATTCTCTTGACTTGAGTGTTTGTGTGTCTCATGTGCATTCTCATTAGTGTCAGTAGTATACAAACTGCTAAGTTTGGTGTCTTGCATGCATTGTTATTTGATTCTTGTTGCATTTTGATTTTTGCTCATTATTAAAAATCCAAAAATATTTTTAATTTGTGTCTTTTCAAGTCAATAATACAGAGAATTGAAGATTCAGAACATACTGCAGAGGAATCACACAGAAAAAGCTGGGCATTCAAAAATGCCCATTGAAGAAGACAGACTGGCGTTTAAACGCCAGCCAGGGTGCCTGGCTGGGCGTTTAACGCCTAAAAGGGTAGTAGTTTGGGCGTTAAACGCCAGAATGTGCACCATTCTGGGCGTTTAACGCCAGGATGGCACAAGGGGGAAGATTTTGTTTTCAAATCAAATTTTTTTTCAAGTTTTCAAAATTTTTCAAAATCAAATCTTTTTCAAATCATATCTTTTCAATCAAATGTTTTCAAAATCAATTTCTTTCCTTTTTCAAAGATACTTACTAACAATTAATGATTTGATTGAACATTTTAAGTATGTTGCCTTTTCTGTTGAGAAAGGTTTAATGTTTGAATCATATCTTTTCTTGTTAGGCAAGTCATTAATTTTTAAAATCAAATCTTTTTAAAATTGTTTTCAAATCATATCTTTTCAATCATATCTTTTTAAAACCATAACTTTTCAATCAAATCTTTTTAATCACATCTTTTTCAAAATAGTTTTCAATCAAATCTTTTTGATTTCTAATTTCAAAATCTTTTTCAAAAATCACTTGATTTCTTTTCCACTCTTATTTTCGAAAATCAATTAAGTGTTTTTCAAAATGTTTTCAAAATCTTTTAACTTAATTTTCGAAAACTTCTTCCTCTCTTCTCACATCCTTCTATTTATGACTAACACTACTTCTTAATGCAAAATTCGAACTCTATCTCCTTTGATGAGTTTGAATTTTCTACTTCTGCCTTCTATTTTTTCTCCTCTGACACCTCAAGGAATCTCTATACTGTGACATAGAGGATTCCACATTTTCTTGTTCTCTTCTCTTTCATATGAGCAGGAACAAAGACAAAGGCATTCTTGTTGAAGCTGACCCTGAACCTGAAAGGACCTTGAAGCGAAAGCTAAGAGAAGCTAAGGCACAACTCCCTGTAGAGGACCTAACCGAATTCTTCAAAGAAGAAGAAGACATGACAGCCGAAAACAACAACAATGCCAACAATGCAAGGAAGGTGCTGGGTGACTTTACTGCACCTACTCCCGACTTCTATGGGAGAAGCATCTCTATCCCTGCCATTGGAACAAACAACTTTGAGCTTAAGCCTCAATTAGTTTCTCTAATGCAACAGAATTGCAAGTTCCATGGACTTCCATTGGAAGATCCTCATCAGTTTTTAGCTGAGTTCTTGCAAATCTGTGACACAGTCAAGACTAATGGGGTTGATCCTGAGGTCTACAGACTGATGCTATTCCCTTTTGCTGTAAGAGACAGAGCTAGAATATGGTTGGACTATCAACCTAAAGAAAGCCTGGACTCTTGGGAAAAGCTAGTCAATGCCTTCTTGGCAAAGTTCTTTCCACCTCAAAAATTGAGTAAGCTTAGAGTGGAAGTCCAAACCTTCAGACAGAAGGATGGAGAATCCCTCTATGAAGCTTGGGAAAGATACAAACAATTAATCAGAAAATGTCCTTCAGACATGCTTTCTGAATGGAGCATCATGGGTATTTTCTATGATGGTCTCTCTGAACTATCCAAGATGTCTTTGGATAGCTCTGCTGGAGGATCTCTTCATCTGAAGAAGACGCCTACAGAGGCTCAAGAGCTAATTGAAATGGTTGCAAATAACCAATTCATGTACACTTCTGAAAGGAATCCTGTGAACAATGGGACAAGTCAGAAGAAAGGAGTTCTTGAGATTGATACTTTGAATGCCATTTTGGCTCAGAATAAAATATTGACTCAACAAGTCAATTTGATTTCTCAAAGTCTGTCTGGAATGCAAAATGCACCAAGCAGTACTAAGATGCTTCATCTGAAAAAGAAGCTTATGATCTTGAGAACCCTTCAATGGAAGAGGTGAATTACCTAGGAGAAGCCTATGGAAACACCTATAATTCTTCTTGGAGAAATCACCCAAATTTCTCATGGAAGAATCAAGAGAGACCTCAACAAGGTTTCAACAACAATAATGGTGGAAGAAACAGGTTTAGCAATGGCAAGCCTTTTCCATCATCTTCTCAGCAACAGACAGAGAATGCTAAACAGAACCCCTCTGACTTAGCAACCATGGTCTCTGATCTAATCAAAACCACTCAAAGTTTCATGACTGAAACAAGGTCCTCCATTAGGAACTTGGAGGCACAAGTGGGACAGCTGAGCAAGAAAGTTACTGAACTCCCTCCAAGTACTCTTCCAAGCAATACAGAAGAAAATCCAAAAGGAGAGTGCAAGGCCATCAACATGGCCGAATTTGGAGAGGAAAGAGAAGAAGTGAACGCCACTGAGGAACACCTCAATGGGCGTGCACTGACCTCCAATGAGTTCCCCAATGAGGAACCATGGGAATCTGAGGCTCAAGATGAGACCATAGAGATTCCATTAGACTCACTTCTGCCATTCATGAGCTCTGATGAGTATTCTTCCTCTGAAGAGGATGAGTATGTCACTGAAGAGCAAGTTGCTAAATACCTTGGAGCAATCATGAAGCTAAATGACAAGTTATTTGGAAATGAGACTTGGGAGGATGAACCCCCTTTGCTCACCAAAGAACTGGATGACTTGTCTAGGCAGAAATTACCTCAAAAGAGACAAGATCCTAGGAAGTTTTCCATACCTTGTACCATAGGCACCATGACCTTCAAGAAGGCTCTGTGTGACTTAGGGTCAAGTGTAAACCTCATGCCTCTCTCTGTAATGGAGAAGCTAGGGATCTTTGAGGTACAAGCTGCAAGAATCTCACTGGAGATGGCAGACAACTCAAGAAAACAAGCCCATGGACTTGTAGAGGATGTTCTGGTTAAGGTTGAAGACCATTACATCCCTACTGATTTCATAGTCCTAGAGACTGGGAAGTGCATGGATGAATCTATCATCCTTGGCAGACCCTTCCTAGCCACAGCAAAGGCTGTAATTGATGTTGATGGAGGTGAACTGATCATTCAAGTGAATGAAGAATCCTTTGTGTTTAAGTCTCAAGGATGTCCCTCTGTCACCATGGAGAGGAAGCATAAAGAGCTTCTCTCAATTCAGAGTCAAACAGAGCCCCCACAGTCAAACTCTAAGTTTGGTGTTGAACCCCCACATTCAAACTCTAAGTTTGGTGTTGGGAGGTTCCAACATTGCTCTGAGTATCTGTGAGGCTCCATGAGAGCCCTCTGTCAAGCTACTGACATTAAAGAAGCGCTTGTTGGGAGGCAACCCAATGATTATATTTTATCTATTTTCCTTTGTTATTTTATGTTTTTGTAGGTTGATGATCATAAGAAGTCACAAAATCAATTGAAAAAGCAAAAACAGAATGAAAAACAGGAAGAAAAACAGCACACCCTGGAGGAAGAACTCACTGGCGTTTAAACGCCAGTGAGGCTAGCAGTTGGGCGTTTAACGCCCAGTCTGGCACCATTCTGGGCGTTTAACGCCAGAAAGGGGCACCAGACTGGCGTTAAACGCCAGAAAAGGGCAAGAACCTGGCGTTAAACGCCAGAAAGGGGCACCAGCCCGGCGTTTAACGCTAGAATTGGCTCAAAACGTGTTTTTGAATGCCATTTGGTGCAGTGATGACTTTTCCTTGACACCTAAGGATCTGTGGACCCCACAGGATCCCCACCAAACCCACCACCCTCTCTCTTCTTCACCCATTCACCAATCACCTCAATACCTCTTCCCCAAAAACCCCCCACCTATCAAATCCCACTATCATCTTCACTCTTTCATTTTCACACACCCTAAACACTACTTCTTCCCCTTTTGGCCGAACCACAAAGCCATCTCCCTCTCCTCTATTTCTCCTTCTTCTACTCTCTTCTTTCTTCTTTTGCTCGAGGACGAGCAAACCTTTTAAGTTTGGTGTGGTAAAAGCATTGATTTTTGTTTTTCCATAACCATTTATGGCATCCAAGGCCGGAGAAACCTCTAGAAAGAGGAAAGGGAAGGCAAAAGCTTTCACCTCCGAGTCATGGGAGATGGAGAGATTCATCTCAAGGGTGCATCAAGACCACTTCTATGAAGTTGTGGCCATGAAGAAGGGTCAACTTTAATCAAAGGTTGGACCAAGTCCTCATAAACATTTGTGAAGAGGACGCTCAATGGAAGAGAAACTCAAGAGGAAAGCCGGTTCAACTGAGAAGGCATGACCTCAAGCCCATCACTAAGAAAAGGATGGAGCAAACAAGAGACCCCTCTCATCAAGAGATCCCTGAGATGCCTCAAGGGATGCACTTTCCTCCACAAGACTATTGGGAGCAACTAAACACCTCCCTAGGAGAATTGAGTTCCAACATGGGACAACTAAGGGTGGAGCACCAAGAACATTCCATCCTCCTCCATGAAATTAGAGAAGATCAAAGAATCATGAGAGAGGAGCAACAAAGACAAGGAAGAGACATTGAGGAGCTCAAGCACTCCATAAGGCCTTCAAGAGGAAGAACAAGCCGCCATCACTAAGGTGGACCCGTTCTTTAATCTCCTTGTTCTTTACTTTCTTGTTTTTCGAATTTTATGCTTATGGTTATCTATGTTTGTGTCTTATGATCATTAATGTCTTAGTGTCTATGCCTTAAAGTTATGAATGTCCTATGAATCCATCACCTTTCTTAAAAGAAAACTGTTTTTATCACAAAAGAACAAGAAGTACAGGACTTCGAATTCATCTTTAAAACTAGCTTAATTAGTTTGATGTGGTGACAATACTTTTTGTTTTCTGAATGTATGCTTAAACAGTGCATATGTCTTTTGAATTTGTGGTTCATGAATGTTAAAATTGTTAGCTCTTGAAAGAATGATGAAAAAGGAGACATGTTACTGAGGATCTGAAAAATCATAAAAATGATTCTTGAAGCAAGAAAAAGCAGTGAATACAAAAAAAAAAAGAAGAAGGAGAAAAACGAAAAAAAAAAGAGAAAGAAATAAAGTTGTGATCCAAGGCAAAAAGAGTGTGCTTAAGAACCCTGGACACCTCTAATTGGGGACTCTAGCAAAGCTGAGTCACAATCTGAAAAGGTTCACCCAATTATGTGTCTGTGGCATGTATGTATCCGGTGGTAATACTGGAAGACAGAGTGCTTTGGGCCACGGCCAAGACTCAATAAGTAGCCGTGTTCAAGAATCATCATACTTAACTAGGAGAATCAATAACACTATCTGGATTCTGAGTTCCTAAAGAAGCCAATCATTCTGAATTTCAAAGGATAAAGTGAGATGCCAAAACTGTTCGGAGGCAAAAAGCTACTAGTCTCGCTCATCTAATTTGGAGCTAAGTTTCATTGATAATTTGGAGTCTATAGTATATTCTCTTCTTTTTATCTTATTTGATTTTCAGTTGCTTGGGGACAAGCAACAATTTAAGTTTGGTGTTGTGATGAGCGGATAATTTGTACCTTTTTTGGCATTGTTTTTAGTATGTTTTTGGTAGTTTTAGTTGCGTTCTTAGTATATTTTTATTAGTTTTTAGTTAAAATTCACTTTTCTGGACTTTACTATGAGTTTGTGTGTTTTTCTGTGATTTCAGGTATTTTCTGGCTGAAATTGAGGGACCTGAGCAAAAATCTGATTCAGAGACTGAAAAGGACTGCAGATGCTGTTGGATTCTGACCTCCCTGCACTCGAAGTGGATTTTCTGGAGCTACAGAAGCCCAATTGGCGCGCTCTCAACGGCGTTGGAAAGTAGACATCCTGGGCTTTCCATCAATATATGATAGTCCATACTTTGCCTAAGATTTGATGGCCCAAACCGGCGTTCAAAGTCACCCTCAGAAATTCCAGCGTTAAACGCCGGAACTGGCACCTAAATGGGAGTTAAACGCCCAAACTGGCATAAAAGCTGGCGTTTAACTCCAAGAAGAGTCTCTACACGAAAATGCTTCATTGCTCAGCCCAAGCACACACCAAGTGGGCCCGGAAGTGGATTTTTATGTCATTTACTCATCTCTGTACACCCTAGGCTACTAGTTCTCTATATATAGGACCTTTTACTATTGTATTTTCATCTTGGTTCTTCTGGTTCCCTCTCTAGGGGCCGAAACCAATGATCACTTTTGTTCTTATGTATTTTCAACGGTGGAGTTTCTACACACCATAGATTAAGGTGTGGAGCTCTGCTGTACCTCGAGTATTAATGCAATTACTATTGTTCTTCCATTCAATTCCGCTTGTTCTTGTTCTAAGATATCACTTGTTCTTCAACTTGATGAATGTGATGATCCGTGACACTCATCATCATTCTCACTTATGAACGTGTGACTGACAACCACCTCCGTTCTACCTTCGATTGGGTGAATATCTCTTGGATTCTTTAACCGGAATCTTCGTGGTATAGGCGAGAACTGATGGTGGCATTCAAGAGAATCCGGAAGGTCTAACCTTGTCTGTGGTATTCTGAGTAGGATTCAATGATTGAATGACTGTGACGTGCTTCAAACTCCTAGCAGGCGGGGCGTTAGTGACAGACGCAAAAGAATCGATGGATTCTATTCCGGCCTGACCGAGAACCGACAGCTGAATTCCGCGTGTTGTGACAGAGCATATGCAATCGTTTTCACTGAGAGGATGGGAGGTAGCCATTGACAACGGTGAAACCCTACACAAGCTTGCCATGGAAAGGAATAAGAAGGATGGGATGAAGACAGTAGGAAAGCAGAGAGACGGAAGGGAAGGCATCTTCATGCGCTTATCTGAAGTTCCTACCAATGAATTACATAAGTATCTCTATCTTTACCTTTATGTTTATTTTCGTTCATCACCATATCCATTTGAGTTTGCCTGACTAAGATTTACAAGATGACCATAGCTTGCTTCATACTAACAATCTCCGTGGGATCGACCCTTACTCGCATAAGGTTTATTACTTGGACGACCCAGTGCACTTGCTGGTTAGTTGTGCGAAGTTGTGTAATGCCATGGTATTGAACACCAAGTTTTTGGGGTTCATGACCGGGGATTATGAGAGTTGTGAAAAGTATTGTTCACAATTTCGCGCACCAGCAAGGTTAGCCTTTCCTCATTTCATTTGTCATCTATGCAATTTGGCTGGGATAGACATAGAAGGAGACATCCTCATTGAAGAGGACAAGCCCATCACTAAGAAAAGGATGGAGCAAACAAGAGAGCTCATTCATGAACCTCAACAAGAGCATGAGGAGGATCCTCATCAAGAAATCCCTGAGATGCCTCAAGGGATGCAATTTCCTCCACACAACTATTGGGAACAACTCAACACCTCCTTGAAAGGCTTGAGTTACAACATGGACCAACTAAGTTTGGAGCACCAAGAGCACTCCATCATTCTCCATGAGATTAGAGAAGATCAAAGAGCTATGAGGGAGGAGCAACAAAGGCAAGGAAGAGACATAGAGGAGCTTAGGCGTTCCATTGGTTCTTCAAGAGGAAGACGCCACCCACACTAAGGTGGACTCATTCCTTAATCTCCTTGGCTATTTATTTTCTGTTTTCAGTTTTTGAGCTTCATGTTTTTCTATATTTGTGTCTTCACTACATGATCTTTAGTGTCTAGTGTCTATGTCTTAAAGCTATGAATAATTCCATGAACCCTTCACCTCTCTTAAATGAAAAATGTACTTAAATACAAAAGAACTAGAAGTACTTGGATTTCAAATTTTATCTTGAAATTAGTTTAATTATTTCGATGTGGTGGCAATATTTTTTGTTTTCTGAATGAATGCTTGAACAGTGCATATTTTTAATAGTGAAGTTAATGAATGTTAAAATTGGTGGCTCTTGAAAGAATGATGAACAAAGAGAAATGTTATTGATAATCTGAAAAATCATGAAATTGATTCTTGAAGTAAGAAAAAGCAGTGAAGAAAAAAAAGAGAAAAAATGGCAAAAAAAAAGAGAAAGAAAAAGAAAAATAAAAAGCAAGCAGAAAAAGCCAATAGCCCTTTAAACCAAAAGGCAAGGGAAAAAAGGATCCAAGGCTTTGAGCATTAATGGATAGGAGGGCCCAAGGAAACAAAATCTAGGCCTAAGCGGCTAAATCAAGTTGTCCCTAACCATGTGCTTGTGGCATGAAGGTCCAAGTGAAAAGCTTGAGACTGAGTGGTTAAAGTCGTGATCCGAAGCAAAAGAGTGTGCTTAAGAACTCTGGACACCTCTAATTAGAGACTTTAGCAAAGCAGAGTCACAATCTGAAAAGGTTCACCCAGTTTTGTGTCTGTGGCATTTATGTATCCGGCGGTAATACTGGAAAACAAAGTGCTTAGGGCCACGGCCAAGACTCAGAAAGTAGCTGTGTTCAAGAATCAACGTACTGAACTAGGAGAATCAATAACACTATCCAAAATTCTGAGTTCCTATAGATGCCAATCATTCTGAATTTCAAAGGATAAAGAGAGATGCCAAAACTGTTCAGAGGCAAAAAGCTACTAGCCCCGCTCATCTAATTAGAACTAAGTTTCATTGATATTGTGGGATTCATTGTATATTCTCTTCTTTTTATTCTATTTTGTTTTCAGTTGCTTGGAGACAAGCAACAATTTAAGTTTGGTGTTGTGATGAGTGGATAATTTATACGCTTTTTGGCATTGTTTTTAGATAGTTTTTATTAGGATTTAGTTAGTTTTTAGTATATTTTTATTAGTTTTTAAGCAAAATTCATATTTCTGGACTTTACTATGATTTTGTATGTTTTTTTGTGATTTCAGGTATTTTCTGGCTGAAATTGAGGGACCTGAGCATAAATCTGATTCAGAGGCTGACAAAAGACTGCTGATGCTGATGGATTCTGACCTCCCTATACTCGAAATGGAATTTTTGGAGCTACAGGAGTCCCAATGGCGCGCTCTCAACTTTGTTGGAAATAGGGGTGTTCGCGGTGCGGTTTGGTTCAGTTTTTGAATGAAAAGTCATCTGATTCGATTGTCTAATTAAACTGCGGTTCGGTTTGGTTCGGTTTTTTTATCGAAACCATCCGAACCAAACCAAACCAATTAAAATCGGTTTGGTTTGGTTCGGTTTGTTTGGTTTTTCAATCAATTAAAAAAAATTCTACCATACTACTTCACAAAGTCATAACATGATATATTTAGAATCATTTATTTTTTGAAGGAAGAAATTACTTTTAGACAAATTACCAAACATAATCATTATACATCAAAATCAATTTTACAAAAGTTAGAATGCAAACAAAGCTTACCTCTACAATAGGGCCTATTCTAAAAGTTCCCATGACCTTTTCTTTAAACACCAATGTAAGAAGTGGAATGAGTGCAAAAGGAATCTGAATTGACTGAACCACATTGAGCCATTTATTCATAGTATCCAATGAACTTTCTGATGTATTAAAAACTATTGTAGCTATTATTGTTGGAACAATAGCACTAACTGCTAGTAATCAATGACCTTAACCATTTCTTTATATTTAGCTTCAAAAACCCTTCAGTTATGAATTGTCCTGCATATGTTCCTGCAATGGTTTTCCAATTAGAACTCGTAAATACCAGAGTCAATGAATTGAGATTTAGAGTTAAGTACTTACATATTAGTCAGAGTGTCATATTGGCAACAAAAGGAGACAACGATCCTAAAAGCTCCATACTTGTCAAATTTCTGGAAACAACAGGAAATCATAAGTAATATCACATTTACGGAGTACAGTTGGAACTGGAAGGACAAAGTATTGTGCCATGATAACTCAACTCTGTGCTTACAAAGTCACCACTCAAATGCGGGGACCCGTAGAAAAATAAAAACCAGCAAAAACACAACAACAATCAGCAAAAATAAAAAACAGCAAAAACACAACAACAAATAAATTAAAAACCAGCAACAATATCAGCAACCAGCAACAATACCAACAATAAAGTTATTCAACAAAAGTAATTCAACTAGCGATAAGCAACAATACTCTGATTTCAAATATGCTCCAAATTTAATTCTTCAAATCTGCTTCAAATCTAATTTCAATATCTTCCTATCAAGATCCAGAACCAGTTTATCTGATTTCAAATCTGATTTCATACTAAATCACTTCAAAAGTTTCTTTTTATTTTATATTATTCTTCAAAAAAAAACTAATAATAAACAGAAGCAGTTTATATTATTTTTCCAACCATAACAAGCTACCAACAATACAAACAGAAGCACTTTCAGTAGTTCAAAATAGAAATTACTCAAATTACATACCTGATTCGGTGGCTCCGACTCCGTATCTGACTTGAATCGGTGGCTGGGTGGGAGGTGCTAAGTTGTGGGTGGCCAGAAACGCGGCTGGGTGGTGGTGTGGTGCTGTGCTGGGTGAGTGGGTGGTGCTGTGCTACTGTTGGGTGCAAGGGTGGTGCTGGACTGCTCACTGCTAGCTGGGGTTGGGGCTTCGTTGTGCTCTATCCGCGAGAAGGTCCTAGGAGCAGTGAAAGGAAGGTTCGGAGGCGCTAGGGGGAGAGTTCGGCGGCGCTGCAAGGTGGTGGGAGGAACGGTCTCCCCAGCGCTAGGTGGGTTTGCCACAGGCCTCGAGAGTGCAGAGAGCGAGAGTGTGAGAAGAGAGTGGCTACTGGCTAGGTTTCGTTTGGGGGTGGGTGTTGGGGTAAGGGGGTTAGGTTAGGTCAGGTTCGTTTGGGCCTTTGTGGGGGAGGGGGTGTTGGTTTTTTAGGGTTTTTTTACTAAACCGGTTCGGTTCGGTTCGGTTAGGGTTTTTCTGATCAGAACCGAAAACCGAACCGAACCACAAAAAAATTGCAAAACACATTTTTTCAGTTTTTTCGGTTTTCGGTTTTCTTCGGTTTTCGGTTCGGTTGGTCGGTTTAGTTCGGTCCGGATCGGTTTTGAACACCCCTAGTTGGAAAGTACACATCCAGGGCTTTCCAGCAATATATAATAGTCCATACTTTGCCCGCGTTTAGACAACGCAAACTGGAGTTTAACGCCAGCTTTCTGCCCTATTCTGGCGTTAAACGCCAGAAACAAGTTGCAAAGCAGAGTTAAATGCCAGAAACAAGTTACAAACTGGCGTTCAACTCCAAGGAAGATCTCTACATGTGAAAGCTTCAATGCTCAGCCCAAGCACACACCAAGTGGGCCCGAAAGTTGATTTCTACATCATTTACTCATTTCTGTAACCCTAGTAACTAGTTTAGTATAAATAGAACTTTTTACTATTGTATTAGACATCTTTGGATCATCTTTGGATTATCTTTTGATCCTTTGATCACGTTTTGGAGACTGGCCTCTTGGCCATGCCTGGACCTTCATCACTTATGTATTTTCAACGGTGGAGTTTCTACACACCATAGATTAAGGTGTGGAGCTCTGCTGTTCCTCAAGTATTAATGCAAAGTACTATTGTTCTTCTATTCAATTCATGCTTATTGTTATTCTAAGATATTCATTTGCACATAAGAACATGACGAATGTGATGATTATGTGACACTCATCACCATTCTCACTCATGAACGCATGATTGACAACCACTTCTGTTCTACATGAAAACAAGCTTGAATGTGTATCTCTTGGATTCCTGGTCCATGCGTTTGATTGCCTCTCCTGACAACAGAGCCTTCCATTCCGTGAGATCAGAGTCTTCGTGGTATAAGCTAGAACCAATTGGCAGCATTCTTGAGATCCGGAAAGTCTAAACCTTCTCTGTGGTATTTCGAGTAGGATCTAGGATGTGATGACTGTGACGAGTTTCAAACTCGCGACTGTAGGGCGTGGTGATAGAGGCAAAAGGATAGTAAATCCTATTCCTACACTATCGAGAACCGACAGATGATTAGCCATATGTAACCCGTAGCTGGACCATTTTCACTGAGAGGATGGATGGTAGCCATTGACAACGGTGATCCCCTACATACAGCTTGCCATAGAGAGGAGTATGAAGCATTGGATGAAGGCAGTAGGAAAGCAGAGATTCAAAAGGGATAAAGCATCTCCATACGCTTATCTGAAAGTCCCACCAATGATTTACATAAGTATCTCTATCTTTATTTTATGTTTTATTTATATTTTAATTATCAAAACTCCATAACCATTTTAATCCGCCTGACTGAGATTTACAAGATGACCATAGCTTGCTTCAAGCCGATAATCTCCGTGGGATCGACCATTACTCACGTAAGGTTTATTACTTGGACGACCCAGTGCACTTGCTGGTTAGTTGTGCGAAGTTGTGAAAAAGAGTGATATTATAATTGTGCGTACCAAGTTGTTGGCGCCATTGAGATCACAATTTCGTGCACCAACTTTATTTTCTTATTTCTTGCTTAGTTTTAGTCTTTTGTTTTCAATTTATTGTATGTTTAAAATTGGTGTCGGATCACTATTCTTTTTATAAATTCATTGGATTGATTGGTGCTACTTGCTCTATTGGATATAATTTTTTTCTTTTTTTCATGGTGTTATATGTTGGTGTTGTAAACTTGCTTGTTGAATAATACGATGCACACCACGTGTTTGTGAAAAAGTTTCAATGAACCCTTACTTTAACTTTACTTGTATTCTTGCATTCTTTGCTACTTTTTCACTACACTTATCTTATTAATGCATTCTTCACTATCCTTACTCGTTTCTTTACAATTCTCCTCTTTCCTCATTTTCAGTATGACAACCGCAAAAGGAAAGAAAAAATATTCTTAGAAAACGGTTTCTAAAAGGCAAGCACCAAAGTCACCCACAAATCGGCAGCCTTCTGAGAAATCAAAAGTGGATATCTGCATTGATGAGTCAGACAAGAAGGTTCATGCTAAGGATACAACGTAATTCGCCAACCGCTATTGTGAAAAGATGCATGCTAATATTATGGAGCGGAATCTCCACCGTGAACGCCTCCTCTTTGTACCGGACCATTTAAGACAATATGTGGAGGATCAAATGAAGAGGAGACGTTGGGTGATGAGCGGATAATTTATACGCTTTTTGGCATTGTTTTTAGGTAGTTTTTAGTATGATCTAGTTACTTTTAGGGATATTTTCATTGGTTTTTATGTTAAATTCACATTTCTAGACTTTACTATGAGTTTGTGTATTTTTCTGTGATTTCAGGTATTTTCTAGCTGAAATTGAGGGACTTGAGCAAAACTCTGAGAAGGAAGCTGACAAAGGACTACTGATGCTGTTGGAATTTGACATCCCTGCACTCAAAATGGATTTTCTAGGGCTACAGAACTCCAAATGGCACGCTCTCAACGGTGTTGGAAAGTAGACATCCAGAGCTTTCCAGAAATATATAATAGTCCATACTTTATTCGTGATTAGACGACGTAAACTGGTGCTCAACGCCAGTTCCATGTTGTTGTCTGGAGTCAAACGCCAGAAACACGTCACGAACCGGAGTTGAACGCCCAAAACACGTTACAACTTGGCGTTCAACTCCAAAAGAAGCCTCAGCTCATGGATAGATCAAGCTCAGCCCAAACATACACCAAGTGGGCCCTGAAAGTGGATTTATGCATCAATTACTTACTCCTGTAAACCCTAGTAGCTAGTCTAGTATAAATACGATAATTTACTATTGTATTAGACATCTTTGGTCTCAGTTTTATTTTATTATTCATCTAAGGAGACTATTGATCACCTTATGGGGGCTGGCCATTCGGCCATTCCTGGACCTTTCACTTATGCATTTTCAATGGTGGAGTTTCTACACACCATAGATTAAAGGTGTGGAGCTCTGCTGTACCTCAAATTTCAATGCAATTACTATTATTTTCTATCCAATTCGATTTATTCCTATTCTAAGATATTCGTTGCACTTCAACTTGATGAATGTGATGATCCATGACACTCATCATCATTCTCACCTATGAACGCGCGTGACTGACAACCACTTCCGTTCTACCTTAGACCGGGCGCATATCTCTTGGATTCCTTAATCAGAATCTTCGTGGTATAAGCTAGAATTGATGGCGGCATTCATGGAAATCCGGAAATTCTAACCTTGTCTGTGGTATTCCGAGTAGGATTCCGGGATTGAATGACTGTGACGAGCTTCAAACTCCTGAAGGCTGGGCGTTAGTGACAGACGCAAAAGAATCAAGGGATTCTACTCCAACCTGATTGAGAACCGACAGATGATTAGTCGTGCTGTGACATTGCATTTGGACCTTTTTCACTGAGAGGATGGGATGTTGCCATTGACAACAGTGATGCCCTACATACAGCTTGCCATGGAAAGGAGTAAGAAGGATTGGATGAAAGCAGCAGGAAAGCAGAGATTCGGAAGGAACACAGCACTTCCATGCACCTATCTGAAATCCCACCATTGGATTACATGAGTAACTTTATCTTTATTTCCTGTTTATTTTATTTATCTTTTAAATATCTAATCCAATCATATTTGAATCGGCCCGACTGAGATTTGCAAGATGACCATAGCTTGCTTCATACCAATAATCTCCGTAGGATCGACCCTTACTCACGTAAGGTATTACTTGGACGACCCAGTGCACTTGCTGGTTAGTTGTGCGGAGTTGTGACTAAGTGTAATTCGCGTGTGAGAGCTACCAAATTATTAGAGCCATTGTTGATGATCACAAATCCGTGCACCAAGTTTTTGGCACCGTTGCCGGGGATTGTTCAAGTATGAACAACTGACGATTCATCTTGTTGCTCAGATTAGGTAATTTTATTTTTGTTTTGTTTTCAAAAATTTTTCAAAAATTTTTTTCCTTTTTTCGAAAATAAATAAAGAAAATACCAAAAAAATCATAAAATCATAAAAACCAAAAATATTTTGTGTTTCTTGTTTGAGTCTTAAGTCAATTTTTAAGTTTGGTGTCAATTGCATATTCATATTGTCCTTGCATTTTTTCGAAAAATTCATGCATTCATGGTGTTCTTCATGATCTTCAAGTTGTTCTTGACAAGTCTTCTTGTTTGATCTTGATGTTTTCTTGTTTTGTGTTGTTTGTTGTTTTTCATACGCATTTTTCGCTTGTTAGAATCCATGCATTAAAGATTTCTAAGTTTGGTGTCTTGCATGTTTTCTTTGCATAAAAAAATTTTTCAAAATTATGTTCTTGATGTTCATCATGATCTTCAAAGTGTTCTTGGTGTTCATCTTGACATTCATAGTGTTCTTGCATGCATCTTGAGTTTTGATTCATAATTTTCATGTTGTGAGTCATTTTTGTGTTTTTTCTCTCTCATCATTAAAAATTCAAAAATAAAAAATATATCTCTTCCTTATTTCTCTCCAAAATTTCGAAAATTTGAGTTGACTTTAGTCAAAAATTTTTAAAATTAGTTATTTCTTGTAAGTCAAGTAAAATTTTCAATTTTAAAAATCTTATCTTTTCATAATCTTTTTCAAAAATCATATCTTCTTCATTTTTTCTATTTTTTTGAAAATTTTGAAAATTATTTTTCAAAAATCTTTTTCTTAACTTTATTTCAAATTTTCAAAAATTATTCTAACAATTAATATGATTGATTAAAAAATTTGAAGTTTGTTACTTTCTTGTTAAGAAAGGTTCAATCTTTAAATTCTAGAATCTTATCTTTTAATTTCTTGTTAGTTAAGTAATTAATTTAAATTTTAAAAATTAAATCTATCTTATCTTATCTTTTATATCATATCTTTTTCAAAATTTTATCTTTTTAAAAAATTTAATTTCAAAATATCTTATCTAACTTCTTATCTTCTTATCTTTTCAAATTTGATTTTAATATCTTTTTCAACAAACTATTTGACTTTTTGTTTGTTTCTTATCTTTTTCAAAACCACCTAACTACTTTTTCCTCTCTAATTTTCGAAAATATCTCATCCCTTTTTCAAAAATTCTTTTTAATTAATTAATTGTTTTAATTTTAATTCTATCTTATCTTTTATTTTCAAAAATCATTTAACTTCTTTTCAGATTTATTTTCAGAATTTCTTCCCTCTCCCCTTCTTCTATTTATTTATTTATTTACTAACACTTCTCTTCACCTCTCTTCATCTCAAATCACTACCCCTACCTATTCATTCTTCTTCACTCCTATTCCATTTCTTTCTCTACTAACATAAAGGAATCTCTATACTGTGACATAGAGGATTCCTCTTTCTTTTCTTGTTCTCTTCTTCCCTATATGAGCAGGAACAAGGAAAAAGGCATTCTTGTTGAAGCTGATCCTGAAACTGAAAGGACTCTGAAGAGGAAATTAAGAGAAGCTAAATTACAACAATCCAGAGACAACCTTTCTGAAATTTTCGAACAAGAAAAGGAGATGGCAGCCGAACCCAACAACAATAATGCAAGGGGGATGCTTGGTGATTTCACTAAATCAACTTCCAAATTTGATGGAAGAAGCATCTCCATTCCGGCCATTGGAGCAAACAATTTTGAGCTGAAACCTCAATTAGTTGCTCTAATGCAACAGAACTGCAAGTTTCATGGACTTCCATCTGAAGATCCTTACCAGTTTTTAACTGAGTTCTTGCAGATTTGTGAGACTGTAAAGACGAACAGAGTAGATCCTGAAGTCTACAGGTTCATGCTTTTTCCTTTTGCTGTAAGAGACAGAGCTAGAACATGGTTGGACTCACAACCTAAAGATAGCCTGGACTCCTGGGATAAGCTGGTCACGGCCTTCTTGGGTAAATTCTTTCCTCCTCAAAAGTTGAGCAAGCTTAGAGTGGATGTTCAGACCTTCAAGCAAAAAGATGGTGAATCCCTCTATGAAGCTTGGGAAAGATACAAGCAGATGACCAAAAAGTGTCCTTCTGACATGTTTTCAGAATGGACCATATTAGATATATTCTATTATGGTCTATCTGAGTTCTCTAAGATGTCATTGGACCATTCTGCAGGTGGATCCATTCACCTAAAGAAAACGCCTGCAGAAGCTCAAGAACTTATTGACATGGTTGCAAATAACCAATTCATGTACACTTCTGAGAGGAATTCTGTGAATAGTAGGACGCCTCAGAGGAAGGGAGTTCTTGAAATTGATGCTCTGAACGCCATATTGGCTCAGAACAAAGTGACTCAGCAGGTTAACATGATTTCTCAAAGTCTGCATGGATGGCAAAATGCATCCAACAGTACTAAAGAGGCAGCTTTTGAAGAAGCTTATGATCCTGAGAACCCTGCAATGGCAGAGGTAAATTACATGGGTGAACCTTATGGAAACACCTATAATTCATCATGGAGAACTCATCCAAATTTCTCATGGAAGGATCAACAAAAGCCTCAACAAAGCTTTAATAATGGTGGAAGAAACAGGCTCAGCAATAACAAGCCTTTTCCATCATCTTCTCAGCAACAGACAGAGAATTCTGAGCAGAGCCCTTCTAATTTAGCAAACTTAGTCTCTGATCTATCTAAAGCCACTTTAAGTTTCATGAGTGAAACAAGGCCCTCCATCAGAAATTTGGAGGCACAAGTGGGCCAGCTGAGTAAGAAAGTCATTGAAACTCCTCCTAGTATTCTCCCAAGCAATACAGAAGAGAATCCAAAAGGAGAGTGCAAGGCCATTGATGTAATCAATATGGCCGAATGCACAAGGGAGGAGAAGGACAAAAATCCTAGTGAGGAAGACCTCCTGGGACATCTCTCAAAGAAGAAGGAGTTCCCTATTGAGGACCTGAAGGAATCTGAGGCTCATATAGAGACCATAGAGATTCTATTAAATCTCCTTCTACCATTCATGAGCTCTGAAGATTATTCTTCCTCTGAAGAGGATGAAGATGTAACTGAAGAGCAAGTTGCTCAATATCTAGGAGCCATGATAAAGCTGAATAACAAGTTATTTGGTAATAAGAGGAAGCATGAAAAGCTTCTCTCAGTACAAAGTCAAACAGAGCCCCCACAATCAAACTCTAAGTTTGGTGTTAGGAGGCCACAAAGTTTGGTGTTGAACCCCCATATTCAAACTCTAAGTTTGGTGTTGGGAGGTCCCAACAATGCTCTGAACATCTGTGAAGCTCCATGAGAGCTCACTGTCAAGCTATTGACATTAAAGAAGCGCTTATTGGGAGGCAACCCAATTTTTATTTATCTAATTTTATTTTTCTTTTTATTGTTCTTTTATGTTTTATTAGGTTCATGATCATGTGGAGTCACGAAAAAAATACTAAAATTAAAAACAGAATCAAAAACAGCAGAAGAAAAATCACACCCTGGAGGAAGGACTTACTGGCGTTTAAACGCCAATAAGGTGCATCTGGCTAGCGTTTAACGCCAGAACAGAGCATGGATCTGGCGCTGAATGCTAGAAACAAGCAACATCCTGGCGTTTGGATGCCAGGAATGTGCCCTGAGAAAAGCTGGCGCTGAACGCCAGAAACAGGCTACACATGGGCATTGAACGCCCAGAACGTGCACCACTTTGGCGTTTAAATGCCAGAATGGTATGCTAAGGCATTTTACATGCCTAATTGGTGTAGGGATGTAAATCCTTGACACCTCAGGATCTGTGGACCCCACAGGATCATCTCAAGATCAGTGGACCCCACAGGATCCTCACCTAACATATTCTTCCCTCTTCTCAACATTCATTCTCTCTTTCCAATAAACACTCTTCCCCAAAACCCTTCACCAATCACCTCAATCTCTCTTCCCAATTACCCCCTTCACCACTCACATCCATCCACTCTTTCCCATAAACCCCACCTACCTTCAAAATTTAAAAATCTTTCCCACCCAAACCCACCCTAAATGGCCGAACCTACCCTCTCCCCCTCCCTATATATACCCCTCCATTCTATTTCATTTTCACACAACACAACCCCCTCTTCTATACCTTGGCCGAAACCTACACTTCCCCTTCTACTCCATATTTTCTTCTTCTTCTTCTTTTCTTTCTTCTCTTACTCGAGGGCGAGCAATACTTTCAGTTTGGTGTGGTAAAAGCATAAGCTTTTTGTTTTTCCATAACCATTGATGGCACCCAAGGCCGGAGAATCCTCTAGAAAAGGAAAAGGGAAGACAAAAGCTTCCACCTCCGAGTCATGGGAGATGGAAAGATTCATCTCTAAAGCCCATCAAGACCACTTCTATGATGTTGTGGCCAAGAAGAAGGTGATCCCTGAGGTCCCTTTTAAGCTCAAGAAAAAGGAGTATCCGAAGATCCGACATGAGATCCAAAGAAGAGGTTTGGAAGTTCTAACCAACCCCATTCAACAAGTCGAAATCCTAATGGTTCAAGAGTTCTATGCCAATGCATGGATCACTAGGAACCATGATTAAAGTGTGAACCCGAGTCCAAAGAATTATCTCACAATGGTTCGGGGGAAATACTTAGATTTTAGTCCGGAAAATGTAAGGTTGGCATTCAACTTGCCCATGATGCAAGGAGATGCACGCCCCTACACTAGAAGGGTCAACTTTAATCAAAGGTTGGACCAAGTCCTTATGGACATATGTGTGGAAGGAGCTCAATGGAAAAGAGACTCCAAAGGTAAGCCGGTTCAACTAAGAAGACTGGACCTCAAGCCTGTGGCTAGAGGATTGTTGGAGTTCATTCAACGCTCCATCATCCCCACTAGCAACCGATCTAAAGTCACTGTGGATCGGGCCATCATGATTCATAGCATCATGATTGGAGAGGAAGTAGAAGTTCATGAAGTCATCTCCCATGAATTCTACAAAATAGCCGATAAGTCTTCTACTTTGGCAAGGCTAGCTTTTCCTCATCTTATTTGCCATCTATGTTACTCAGCTGGAGTTATCATAGAAGGAGACATCCTCATTGAAGAGGATAAGCCCATCACCAAGAATAGGATGGAGCAAACAAGAGAGCTTACTCATGGAGCCCAAGGGACGCATGAGGAAACTCATCACCAAGAAATCCCGGAGATGCCTCAAGGGATGCACGTTTCTCCCAACAACTATTGGGAACAACTCAACATTTCCTTAGAAGATTTGAGTTACAATGTGGAACAATTAAGGGTGGAACATCAAGAGCACTCCATCATTCTTCATGAAATAAGAGAAGATCAAAGAGCAATGAGGGAGGAGCAACAAAGGCAAGGAAGGGACATAGAAGAGCTTAAGGACATCATTGGTCCTTCAAGAAGAAGACGCCACTAAGGACTCATTCCTTGTTCTTATATTTTTCTGCTTTTCGGTTTTTATGTTATATGTTCATCTATGTTTTGTGTCTCTACTTCATGATCATTAAGTATTTAATAACTATGTCTTAAAGTTATGAATAATTCCATGAATTCTTCACCTTTCTTAAATGAAAAAAATGTTTCTAATTCAAAAGAGCAAGAAGTACATGAATTTCGAAATTATCCTTGAATTTAGTTTAATTATATTGATGTGGTGACAATACTTTTTGTTTTCTGAATGAATGCTTGAACAGTGCATATTTTTTATCTTGTTGTTTATGAATGTTAAAATTGTTGGCTCTTGAAAGAATGATGAACAAAGAGAAATGTTATTGATGATCTGAAAAATCATGAAAATTATTTTTGAAGCAAGAAAAAGCAGTGAAAAACAAAAGCTTGCGAAAAAAATGGCAAAAAAAAACGAAAGAAGAAAAAACAAGCAGAAAAAGCCAATAGCCCTTAAAACCAAAAGACAAGGGTAAAAAGGATCCAAGGCTTTGAGCATCAATGGATAGGAGGGCCCAAGGAAATAAAATCCAGGCCTAAGCGGCTAAATCAAAGCTGTCCCTAACCATGTGCTTGTGGCATGCAGGTCCAAGTGAAAAGCTTGAGACTGAGTGGTTAAAGTCGTGATCCAAAGCAAAAAAAGTGTGCTTAAGAGTTCTGGACACCTCTAACTGGGGACTCTAGCAAAGCTGAGTCACAATCTGAAAAGGTTCACCCAGTCATGTGTCTGTGGCATTTATGTATCCGGTGGTAATACTGGAAAACAAAATGCTTAGGGCCACGGCCAAGACTCATAAAAGTAGCTGTGTTCAAGAATCAACATACTTAACTGGGAAAATCAATAACACTATCTGAAATTCTAAGTTCCTAGAGAAGCCAATCATTCTAAACTTCAAGGGAGAAAGTGAGATGCCAAAACTGTTCAGAAGCAAAAAGCTACAAGTCCCGCTCATCTAATTAGAATTAATATTCATTGATATTTTGGAATTTATAGTATATTCTCTTCTTATTATCCTAATTGATTTTCAGGTGCTTGGAGACAAGCAACAATTTAAGTTTGGAGTTGTGATGAGCGGATAATTTATACGCTTTTTGGCATTGTTTTTAGGTAGTTTTTAGTATGATCTAGTTACTTCTAGGATATTTTCATTGGTTTTTATGTTAAATTCACATTTCTGGACTTTACTATGAGTTTGTGTGTTTTTCTATGATTTCAGGTATTTTCTGGCTGAAATTGAGGGACTTGAGCAAAACTCTGAGAAGGAAGCTGACAAAGGACTGCTGATGCTGTTGGAATCTGACCTCCTTGCACTCGAAATAGATTTTCTAGAGCTACAGAACTCCAAATAGTGCGCTCTCAATGGCGTTGGAAAGTAGACATCCAGATCTTTCCAGCAATATATAATAGTCCATACTTTATTCGTGATTAGACGATGTAAACTGGCGCTCAACGCCAGTTCCATGTTGCTGTCTGGAGTCAAACGCCAGAAATACGTCACGAACCGGAGTTGAACGCCCAAAACACGTTACAACTTGGCTTTCAACTCCAAAAGAAGCCTCAGCTCGTGGATAGATCAAGCTCAGCCCAAACATACACCAAGTGGGCCCCGAAAGTGGATTTATGCATCAATTACTTACTCTTGTAAACCCTAGTAGCTAGTCTAGTATAAATACGATAATTTACTATTGTATTAGACATCTTTGGTCTCACTTTTATTTTATTATTCATCTAAGGAGACTATTGATCACCTTATGGGGGCTGGCCATTCGGCCATGCCTGGACCTTTCACTTATGTATTTTCAACGGTGGAGTTTCTACACACCATAGATTAAGGGTGTGGAGCTCTGCTGTACCTCAAGTTTCAATGCAATTACTATTATTTTCTATCCAATTCGATTTATTCATGTTCTAAGATATTCGTTGCACTTCAACTTGATGAATGTGATGATCCGTGACACTCATCATCATTCTCACCTATGAACGCGCGTGACTGAAAACACTTCCGTTCTACCTTAGACCGGGCACATATCTCTTGGATTCCTTAATCAGAATCTTCGTGGTATAAGCTAGAATTGATGGCGGCATTCATGGGAATCCGGAAAGTCTAACCTTGTCTGTGGTATTCCGAGTAGGATTCCGGGATTGAATGACTGTGACGAGCTTCAAACCCCTGAAGGTTGGGCGTTAGTGACAGGTGCAAAAGAATCAAGGGATTCTACTCCAACCTGATTGAGAACCGACAGATGATTAGCCGTGCTGTGACAGAGCATTTGGACCTTTTTCACTGAGAGTATGAGATGTAGCCATTGGCAACGGTGATGCCCTACATACAGCTTGTCATGGAAAGGAGTAAGAAGGATTGGATGAAAGCAGCAGGAAAGCAGAGATTCGGAAGGAACACAGCACCTCCATGCACCTATCTGAAATTCCCACCATTGGATTACATGAGTAACTTTATCTTTATTTCCTGTTTATTTTATTTATCTTTTAAATATCTAATCCAATCATATTTGAATCGGCCTGACTGAGATTTGGAAGATGACCATAGCTTGCTTCATACCAACAATCTCCGTGGGATCGACCCTTACTCACGTAAGGTATTACTTGGACGACCCAGTGCACTTGCTAGTTAGTTGTGCGGAGTTGTGACTAAGTGTAATTCACGTGTGAGAGCTACCAAATTATTGGAGCCATTGTTGATGATCACAAATCCGTGCACCATTGGGGTTTCTTGAACCGAGATTCAATTGAAGTTAACTTGTCTTAGGTCAATGAATTTTATGCTAATTACCACTCCCCGACCATTGACTCAATCTATATGCGTCGAAAGCAAGTCCCTATTTCAGAAGACGCCCTTCACCAAGTGCTGGGCATCCCACCAAATTCGGAAGGGTTGGATGCCTTCCACGAAGCGGAAATTGCCCGCAAAGGTTATACTTTTGATTGAGACCCCGTCTTTAAGGCCATTGCTAAGCTCGGAAGCACTTGAGTTTATGGGCAAAGCAAGGTTAACCCAAAGGGGCTTTCAACTAATGATTTGACAGATGAGGCTCATCTATGGCAACAAATCATGTCTCACTATGTCTGGCCGAGTACTCATGAGTCCTCTATCACTGGGGACATGGCCGTGCTTGTATGGTGCATTCTGACTGAGAGGCCACTTAGCATCCATAGACTCCTCCATCGGGCCATGGACTGCGTTCTCACGGTTGGTCACATTCCCTTTCCAACCATGGTCACGGAACTGGCATCTGCAGCTGGCATTCCGCACGAAGCGGATGACGTAAAGATCAAAATCCCCTTGGCGGATTAACTGGTTCCCCATGGAAAGTGGATCATACCACAAGTTCCATCCAAGATCCTTAATAACGGCCCGTCTTTAGAGGCTACACCATCATCAACACTCCCTGCACCACCACCATCCAACCACCAGTTGCTACTTGAGATCCTGGAGAGGCTAGACCGGCATGGCCGGTGAATTGAGCAGCTTGAGTGCCGCAACAAGCGTCGATACAACTACTTAAAGAAGCTCATTAGCTGTACTCACCCACCTCCGAAGGAACCTGACACTTCGGACTCTACTTCCATTGATGGCAATGCAAGCAATCAAGCTATGGACACGTAGGCGCCCCTGTCCCCCCATCATTTGGCCATTGGAAGTGGCGATCCCGGACACACCTTGCGGATCACTGACAGCACAGAGGACCGTGCCAAGCATTAAGTGTGGGGAGGTCGGTAACTGACTCCCGAAGGTAACAACACTCTCTCTCAACACCAGTACTTTAATTTTCTTGGGTTACATAGGATAACTTGCATGAATAGTTAGTTGCTTGCATTTAGGTACTACTTGGTTGAAGTGATAATTTCTTTTTCAAGACACTGCTTTGATGCATTTCACTAATTTGAAAAACTTTTTTGTTTAACTTTCTTGAAGAATTTTATTTTGGAACATGGTTTTAGAGCTCGAACACACAAAACTAGTGAGATTTTGAACCTATTTGATTGGTTGCATCTATCAACCAATGGTTTTTTTGTGTGTGTTGTTCTCTCTAAATTATGATCTTTTTCTTGCTTGATTCTAGATTTTCATTGTTTGATGTATGAATGCACTTATGTGATTGAGGCCTTGTTTCACTTAGCTCATATACCCATATGGCCTCACCCTATCATTTCCCTTGCAAACCAATGTTGAGCCATTTTACCCCCATTTATTCTTTGTTTTAGCACATCATTAACTCTAAGCGAAAAACAATAGATGTCTCTAATTTGAATCCTTGATTAGCTTAGACTAGTGAGGTGTACATGAATTAAGTATAGGGAAATGGAATTGGGGAATACGTGTTTATAAAATTGGGTATTTTATATTCTTATATGAAAATGTGAAAACAGTTGGGCAATTGTTCATGCATCCAGCACATTAATCATATGCATTAATCATATCCTTCCTAATTTCGTGCTATGATTGAAAACATGCTTCCTAGGACTTAAAATTGTTAATTTTTAATTCTCCTTTATTACCATTCGATGCCGTGATGTGTTTTCAGGTTTACAAGGCATGAATGGCTTAAAGGATGAAGATGAAACATGTTAAAGTGGAAGGAATACAAGAAACTAAAGAGCTAAGAAGCGAGGAGCGACACGCACGCATGGATGATGCGTGGGCGTGATTTGGAGCGTCTTTCAGTGACGCGTATGCGTAACCAATGCAGAAGTTCAGTGACACATACGCGTGACAGAGCGTCACGTGCTGCACTTAACAGAACTTGCTAGGGGTAATTTCTGGGCTGATTTGGATCTAGTTTCATGCCCAAAAACGCAGACTAAAGGCAAGGATGGAGATGAGACTGAGGAGACTTTCACTTTTCATTGGAGTTTTAGATTAATTTGGAATTCTAGAGAGAGAAACACCTACTTTTCTCTAGGGTTTTGATGTTCTTAGTTTTGCTTTGAATGGGATTTTGAGAGAGCTGTTACTACCTTCAATTGAAGTCATTATCCTTATTGTTCTCTTCTCCAATAACTCTTTTCCATTTGATTGCTTTGAATTCATGTTTGGATCTTGTCATTTTTGAATTTTATTAATTAATTAAAGTATTTTTATGTTTAGTTTTATTGCTTATTTGATCCTTGTTGATTATTGTTAGTGCAAATTTTAATTTAATTAATTCTCATAATTATCATGTCTTTTATTTACTCCTATTATGTGGTTATAAAAATGGCATTCATGTTAATGGAGTAGATCTTCCAACTTGGCTTGGGGGTTGATTAATTGGGAACCCCTTGAGTTGTGATACTCAAGTATTGATCTGTATTTGGGAATTGCTGGCTAACTCAACTCTCACCAACTCTAGTCCTTCCCCATGAAGTGACTAGGACTTGTGGGCTAGAATTAGTGATACCCACTTGACTTTCCTTCAATTACTAGAGGATAACTAAGTGGAAGCAATGAACATTTACTATTATACTTGGGAATGACAACAAAGATAGAAACCCCAATTCTCTCCCCTGACCAAGGCCTTTTATTTTGAATACATAACATCTCTTGTTAATTACTCATCGATTTAATTCCTAACTATCTACTTTTCCGTTCTCAATTTCAAAAATATTCAGGAAAATCCTAACCAATAGTTTGCCTCTTGTGTTAACTCTTTGGGAAACGACCCGGCAGAATTCTACTCCCGGTTATTTATTATTAATTGTGACACACATTCTAAATTGATAGTGGGGATTTCGTCGGTTAAGACTGTGCTTGCAACACTATTTTAGAAAATACTTTCAGAAATTCTTAACTAACATTTTTCCTCCCATACAGACCAGCGACAAAGACGACGTTGACATAGTCCGGCGAAAAAGACGACGACAACACAGACCGACGAATCTGTTCTGTTCCTTGAGAGTTCACAATGGGTGTCGCGGTGAGGTCTTCTACGGTGAGATGAAGAAGACGACACTACCCGACGGGTGGCGGTGGCGCAGTGAGGGAGAGGATTAGGCGTTAGCCGTTGTGTTTAGGGGAGGTCATTAGGGTTGGGAGATTGGGGGATATTGGCATCGTTCGAGTCTTCTTTAGTTCTTTTTTTTTTTGAAAAACCAAAATGTAATACCCGGTCTAACCGAAATTGATTAAATAATAAGTTAAGTAGGAGCGAATATGGTTGGAAGATTTTGCAATTGGAATTTGATGATTTAAATATGATATTTGGATTCAGTGAATTTTTCCGAGTCGGAAAACATAGTTTTCTGCGTAAAAGCGCGCAGTGGAATTTTGACCGGAAGTACCGGCTGAGATTTGTCTGGTACTACAGCTGAGAAAATTGATTATGGGTAAATAAGATTAAGAAATGAGGAATTATAATTAGGAGAGGTAGAAATATTTGAAGTGCGATTTAGAGCGCTAATCTTAAGGGTTTTGGTCCAAAATTGGGCAAACGGACAAAAATAAGTGAACCGGGCCTAAGTGGGCCCAAGACCCAACATATATAAACATTAGTTATGAGCATTTCAGCTCATTTTGCCCTAAAGAAGGGGTGTTGGGCGCTGAAATTGAGAAGAGAGAAGAGAAGAGAGAAAACCTAACTCTCTTTGATCTTCAAACCACCATAACTTGAGCTACGGAGCTCCGATTGACGAGCCGTTTGCGGCCACGCGTCGCTCTTCTCATCCTCTACAATTCTATCTAAGTTTTGTGGTGAGTATTCCATTCATCTCTGCCCAGTTTTCGAAATTCTCCACTGTTACACGTTTTTGGGTAGTTAGTGTTGAAATCTTGTGATTTTGGGTGTTTAGGGATACTCCAACATGGATTCTAAGTGGGTTCTATCCCTACTTCATATGGGCTGAGGTAAGAAGTGCTCAAACCTTTGTGATTTGTCATTTTTATAAGCCCTAGGTTGATGTATGTATGTGATATTGGTTATGTTAGTGTATTTGATGATCTTGGTGCACAATTGGAAGATTGGTGTTGCTTGAGGAGCTTTGGTGAGGCTTGGGACTAAGATTGGTAGAGACTTCTAAAGAAGAGGCTCAATTGATTTGGCCACAAGAGGTACGGTTTAAGTTTCATTTAAGTACCGTGTGGTGTGATGAGAATTCCTAGGCTAGATGCCCTAGGATTAAGTTTGGATTGTGCAAATGGTTGGTGCTTATATGCATAGTTGGTATGTAATGTGAATCAATGATTGGGTTGAGAATTTATGTATTGGGTAATGAGTATTGATTTGTGGTTTATGCATTTAAATTGTGAATTGGGCCGGAGGCCGTAAATTTTGGGCCGGAGGCCGGAAAGAGGTAAGGAAGGTAAGTTGATGTGTGCATTGTATGATGACACAAGTGATGGGATGAATTTCAGATAATGAATATGCGAATGCTTGGGTTGATTATTGAATAATAATGTTTGAGGAGTTGAAGTGTGGAATTTGGTAATTTTGGGTGAAAATTATGTAGATGAGGTATGTTTGGTTTTGGTTGAGAAATATTATGTGGTCATATATGTGACTATGGTTATTGATGTCTTGATGGTATGATGATGCATGAGTGGTATATATATTATGATATATGCTTGAGGAATGATTAAGGTTGATTTGTGGGTGAAACCACGTGATAGTGAGTATGATATTGATTATGTGTAATGATGATTGATTGGAAATGGTATTGTTGGAAATTGGGATGAGGAAAGATGTATGACATGTTAATGTGTTTGTAATTTAGCCATTTGTTTGAAATGGGTAAAAATGGTTATATGGCGGTTTTGTGAATCGTGGCAAATTGTTAATGTATGAATTTAGGAGGCTTAATGTTGATTTTGGCATATTTTGATTGATTTCAAAAAGAGTTGAAACTAGCATGTTTTGGTTGATTTTAAAAAGGGTTGAAAATGGCTTGTTTTGAAAAGGGCACCTTGTGGTTTTGTATGAAAACATGGTTTTTGGGCATACTTTGATGGGACATAACTTGGACTCTGGATCTCCGTTTTGTGCCAAACTTGTTTAGAAGTGAAATTGGATCCGGGATGTCCATGTCGTTCGAAGAACGGGCGAAAAACGATTTAAAATGAGAAAGTTATGTCCATCGGAAGGTTGGGGGTTGAATCTGTGAATTCTGCAGCCTTTAACTTAGAGAAATTTTTAGCAGAATAACCCCTTGCGCGTGGGCGCACTTGGCGCGTATGCGCCGATCTTCCAGAAAGCACCATCCACGCGTGCGCGTGATGTGCGCGGGCGCGCCGATTGTGCTGCACCCAATGCCCCGTCATTTTCCAGAGAGTTGTGCCAGAACTGTGCCAGCCTTGTGCCTGGGGCACGGGAGTATCCACGCGTACGCGTGGTTGACGCGTGCGCGTCGATTGAAAAATTTTTATTTCACGCGTTAGCATGCATGACGCTTGCGCGTCGATGAGTTTTCGAGGCCATCCACGCGTGCGCGTGGCCCTGTTTTCATCCCAAAGTTGATTTTTGAGTTTCAAAAGCCAAATCTCATACCTTTAAGCCTCCGATCTCACCCCTTATGTATTGAATCATTATGATATGCCTAGCAAAGAGGAAAGAGCTAGGGGATGTGGTAACTTGCGAATGAAGCAAGGGGAAAAGTTGTGATCAATGATGATTATATGAGATATGGAGGATGGCGGTAGAAGTACCGCGTTTGCCATGAGCCGAAGGGCTACAATTATTGATAAATGGTTGGTTCTTGAATGAACCACTAGCCGGATAGCTGAGTTATTGCCGGATACGGCGGAGCCATGTTGATAAATTGCCTAGTTCTGGATTGAACTGTGAGCCGAATGGCTGAGCTATTGTCGAGTTACGGCAAAGCCATTATGGATTATGGCTGAGTATAAAGGCATATATGATAAATGAATAATGATGAAAAATGTTGAATGTGAGCATGCTTGTATTTTCTCTCTGGTTGTAAGGGTGACAGGGCACCGATACCCTCTAATGGCGACAGGGCGCAGATACCCTCTAATGGCGACAGGGCGCAGATACCCTCTAATGGTGACAGGGCACATATTCCCTCTAATGATATTAATACGCAACAGAGAGACTGTGCCTGGGTTAGCTACTGGACACGTCGGGTTGGCTTGATAACCGACAGATGATATCATCAGCCATAGGGCAGGCATACATCATTTGCATATGTTTGAATTGTTTGGGTTTGCCTATTTGTTTTGGATTTCTATATCATATATGCTATGTTACCTGATTATGTGCTACTTGTTCTACTTGTACCTTAATTGTGTATTACTTGTCTGTATTGTTTGTGTTTGTACCTCTAAGAGATCCCTTATGTTGGCGTCGTGGATGTTGAGGACTGTTCTTGATGAGATGAATTGATGATGCGATTACATGATGATAATGATTTTTGAATGGGATAATTTGAGCCCCCTAGGTAGACGCAGTGATGTGATTTCACTAGCTCCAGGCGAGGGTACGATGTATTGATATAGAGTTGCTGAGGCAGAACAACTGGCGATGGTTTTTCTTATGATTCTGAGTCTGATTCGTGGAAGAATCAGCGAGTCGGGAAACATGTGTAACATGAACTAGATTTAGTATCCCCTTATGACAGAGGCCTATTTATGGATTAGTGAGAATCTAGGCTAGATACTTGGTGAAAAGGAGTTTAGGATGCTTAGTGAGTTTTTATTGCAGTGCATTGTATTTATTTGGCACTTTTACCGTACTGGGAACCCATGGGCCCGGGGTTCTCATTCCGTATATATCTCTTGTTTTTCAGATACAGGTTCAGGTGCTCAGAAGTGAGCTGCGGTTCGTCCGAGAGACGGCGAAGATATTTATTTTTCCCTACTTTGTGTTTTGCTTAGAATCTCTCCACCTTTGTTTTGAAAAGATTATATTATGTATTGAACTCTTTTGGAACTTGCCTATAGAGGCTCTTATGTTTCCTTTGGGAGAGATTAGGATATTCTGTTGTCAACTGCTTTCATACTGTACCCTAGCCGGCCTAAACTTCGCGGGTCGCGACTAGTGGCTATTACTTATGTTATATATATATATCTATCCGTTATCTATCTCTTAATCTCCTTTATGCCTTGTCCGTATATCGCTTTCGACTCCACAGTTTAACTTTTCGTTGTCGAAACGTGAGTGATGCGTTTTCGCGATTTTATTTCTACTCTTTTCAGGCTTCTCAATTAATACTCCTTTCGAAATTACCTATATTTATATATTAAAAATCCACCTGAGAGTCGTACCACCGTAATATTATTGACTTATGACTCGAGCATAAGGATTTGAATATTAGGGTGTTACATTATGGTATCAGAGCAGTTCGTCCTCGTGAGCCTGAGGGATGGAACTGCTTATGCTTCAATGCATACTCTGAGTCTGTGCCTGTGCTTGTTAGGGTATCTAACTGATACATCTAGCATGAAGTCCATGAGTGTACCTTTGGTACTTTGAAGCACTATACTTCCGATATTGAGACTGATCAACTTGATATCGATTGTTTGGTGTGTATAGGAACCAGATGGCGCCTTGTGGACCTGGTCGGGGACGTGAGAGAGATCGTACTAGTACTCAGGAACCGGAAATCAACCCGAATAACCCGGTAAGCCTTATGGCGGCTTTGGAAAATATGGCTGCTGCTATGCAGGCCACTGTAGAGGCTCTTGGGCAACAGATAAACAATAATGGCAATGGTGGAAGAGGAGCTCAAGGCCCGATGACACTGGCAACTTTCTTAAAGGTTAATCCACCTAAGTTCAAGGGAACCACTAATCCGACTGAAGCTGACACTTGGTTTCAGGCCATGGAGCGAGCACTGCAAGCGCAGTTGGTGCCTGAAGGGCAGTGTGTTGAATTTGCTACCTATCTGCTCACGGGGGAAGCATCGCATTGGTGGCAAGGGGCTCGACGTCTCCTGCAGCAGGGGAATGATCCTATCACCTGGGGTGCCTTCCAAGTAGAATTTTATAAGAAGTACTTTCCGACTTCTGCTAGGACGGCTAAGGAACTTGAATTGTTACAGTTGAAGCAGGGTACTATGTCCATATCAGAGTATACTGACAAGTTTGAGGAGCTGTTCAGATTTTCTCGTATGTGTCAAGGAACCCCGGGAGACTCTGAGGAATGGAAGTGTATTAAGTATGAAGGAGGACTTCGAAGTGAAATCCTGAGCTCCGTTGGACCGATGGAGATTAGGGTCTTCTCTGAACTTGTGAACAAGAGCTGTATTGCTGAAGAATGTGTGAGGAAGGTTGTTGAAGCAAAGAATGACCGTCGGGAGTCCCACCGCAGGGAGCACAATCAAAAGTACCCAACAAGGGGTCAAGAGTTTAAGAGAAGAGGATACCCACAACGTTTTCCCCAAAGGCGAAATGACCTTGCGACGAATAAGAATTCCCAAGGAAAGGTTAGGGAAAAACAAATAGTGGCTGCTTCGGATGTTTTGAGCTGTCAGAGATGTGGAGGTCATCACCCAAATAGACCGTGTCGTTATGGTTCGGGTTTGTGTTACAATTGCGGAAAGCTAGGACATTTGGTCAGAGATTGCCCACACCGGAATGATCGGGAGACTGCCAGGTCCGATTTTCGTACCTGAGGTAATAAGAAAACTGATAACTTAATTCTTTACCACTTTACATAATGCTGAAGGCTGGTATTCACTCATAATACATGGTCGAATGAAAAATTATGATCTGTTCTAGATAACCCTAAGTTATCTTAATAGAAGGTTTGGTGAGCATAAATGATTAGGTAGGCCTTTAACGGAAAGCAACCTCAGAATGGAATGACTGGTGGGTGATGTCAAAGCCATCATTCGGAAACTCCGTGTCGAGGTAGATTGGGACTTTGCCATGGTTGTAGAGGAGTTGGACATGTGTCCTAGAAATGTCCTAAGAAGGTCAACCGGAATACTACCAAGAGCCAACAACAAGGTCGTGTGTTCACTACAACAACGGGGGATACCGTTAGATCCGACAGTTTGGGAATTGGTAAGCGAAAGATTGGTAACAACGTGCTAAAGGTACGATTAAGTTGGTATGTGGTTTTGGCTATCATAGATATAAATCTAGTGAATGCCAGTCATGCTAAGTTGTGGTTGAGTACTTGAGGAAGTAAGTGATAAAGCTCGTACTAGACGAGGGGTCACAATAAAACAACGGAAACTTGTGGAAGCAGTAACACAGGATAGCTATGAATAAGAGTTGTAAAAGTTTAATATAGTATCTTATGTTTGAATACTAGAAGGGTTAAGAGGGTTACTGCAAGTAATGATCCCCAAATAGTTGGAAATGATTGCGGCTGCGAGCTTTGATGGTTCTAAAGCGGATGAGGAAATTATCATTAATGCACAATTAGATTTAGATGATGAGAGAGTGCAAGTTGTGGCGTTGAGAGATGAGTACTGTGATGTTTGGTCATAGTGACCTTGGTTTTAGTTTGAGATTTATAATGGTTGGTTTTGAAAGACGAATGTGAAAACCATTAAATCGAAATGTCGATGCGGTATTGAGATTGGTTTGAGGGAACCCGTGACAGGTGGTAAACCCCAATTTTTGGAGAGGTACTATTGAAAAATTTTCCCCAAGAATTTGAAAGAAGTGTTGGTTTTGGTTTTGAAGATGATTTTGGATATGAGTAATTTTAACAAAAAAGATGCGTTTCAAATGCTTTTATAGATTATTAAAGGAAATACGAACTCTTATGATTTTGTTAACTCACTATTCTGAACTCATTTGGTTTCTAGAAATGAAAGGGGTTTTTGATTGATAAGCCAGAGGCTTTATATCAGCAAGTCATGAAGAAATTTGAGGGTTTGAGAATAAGAAAGTAAGTTTGGAGATTATGCTTGGAGTTGAACTGTGATTAGAGGAATTGGCTTGGCAGAGAGAGAGAGAGGATAGTGATGGAGTATGATTAAGGTGTGGTGATGATCATTGATTGATTATAGTGATGTGGGATAATGGCTATGATTAACGATGATGGCAATCTTATCGATGACATGATTTGAGATTTAATAAGGTGTGAGTTGATGAGCCGGTAAAAGTAAGGGACGAGGCTGTTGGTCGGCGTTGAACGAACGACCGAGACCCTCAGGGATAGAGAAATCAGAGTGCGGCAACGGAAGCGCGCAGAGTAAAAAGGACCTTGGAACTGTTATGCGTTTGATATAAAGGCAGATTATGCTCGCGTACTCGTAGTGATGGGTGGAATTTTCGAGGACGAAAATTTCTGTTAGGGGGGTAGAATGTAATACCCGATCTAACCGAAATTGATTAAATAATAAGTTAAGTAGGAGCGAATATGGTTGGAAGATTTTGCAATTGGAATTTGATTATTTAAATATGATATTTGGATTCAGTGAATTTTTCCGAGTCGGAAAACATAGTTTTCTGCGTAAAATCGCGCAGTGGAATTTTGACCAGAAGTACCGGCTGAGATTTGTCTGGTACTACAGCTGAGAAAATTGATTATGGGTAAATAAGATTAAGAAATGAGGAATTATAATTAGGAGAGGTAGAAATATTTGAAGTGCGATTTAGAGCGCTAATCTTAAGGGGTTTGGTCCAAAATTGGGCCAACGGACAAAAATAAGTGAACCGGGCCTAAGTGGGCCCAAGACCCAACATATATAAACATTAGTTATGAGCATTTCAGCTCATTTTGCCCTAAAGAAGGGGTGTTGGGCGCTGAAATTGAGAAGAGAAAAGAGAAGAGAGAAAACCTAACTCTCTTTGATCTTCAAACCACCATAACTTGAGCTACGGAGCTCCGATTGACGAGCCGTTTGTGGCCACGCGTCGCTCTTCTCATCCTCTACAATTCTATCTAAGTTTTGTGGTGAGTATTCCATTCATCTCTGCCCAGTTTTCGAAATTCTCCACTGTTACACGTTTTTGGGTAGTTAGTGTTGAAATCTTGTGATTTTGGGTGTTTAGGGATACTCCAACATGGATTCTAAGTGGGTTCTATCCCTACTTCATATGGGCTGAGGTAAGAAGTGCTCAAACCTTTGTGATTTGTCATTTTTATGAGCCCTAGGTTGATGTATGCATGTGATATTGGTTATGTTAGTGTATTTGATGATCTTGGTGCACAATTGGAAGATTGGTGTTGCTTGAGGTGCTTTGGTGAGGCTTGGGACTAAGATTGGTAGAGACTTCTAAAGAAGAGGCTCAATTGATTTGGCCACAAGAGGTACGGTTTAAGTTTCATTTAAGTATCGTGTGGTGTGATGAGAATTCCTAGGCTAGATGCCCTAGGATTAAGTTTGGATTGTGCAAATGGTTGGTGCTTATATGCATAGTTGGTATGTAATGTGAATCAATGATTGGGTTGAGAATTTATGTATTGGGTAATGAGTATTGATTTGTGGTTTATGCATTTAAATTGTGAATTGGGCCGGAGGCCGTAAATTTTGGGCCGGAGGCCGGAAAGAGGTAAGGAAGGTAAGTTGATGTGTGCATTGTATGATGACACAAGTGATGGGATGAATTTCAGATAATGAATATGCGAATGCTTGGGTTGATTATTGAATAATAATGTTTGAGGAGTTGAAGTGTGGAATTTGGTAATTTTGGGTGAAAATTATGTAGATGAGGTATGTTTGGTTTTGGTTGAGAAATATTATGTGGTCATATATGTGACTATGGTTATTGATGTCTTGATGGTATGATGATGCATGAGTGGTATATATATTATGATATATGCTTGAGGAATGATTAAGGTTGATTTGTGGGTGAAACCACGTGATAGTGAGTATGATATTGATTATGTGTAATGATGATTGATTGGAAATGGTATTGTTGGAAATTGGGATGAGGAAAGATGTATGACATGTTAATGTGTTTGTAATTTAGCCATTTGTTTGAAATGGGTAAAAATGGTTATATGGCGGTTTTGTGAATCGTGGCAAATTGTTAATGTATGAATTTAGGAGGCTTAATGTTGATTTTGGCATATTTTGATTGATTTCAAAAAGGGTTGAAACTAGCATGTTTTGGTTGATTTTAAAAAGGGTTGAAAATGGCTTGTTTTGAAAAGGGCACCTTGTGGTTTTGTATGAAAACATGGTTTTTGGGCATACTTTGATGGGACATAACTTGGACTCTGGATCTCCGTTTTGTGCCAAACTTATTTAGAAGTGAAATTGGATCCGGGATGTCCATGCCGTTCGAAGAACGGGCGAAAAACGATTTAAAATGAGAAAGTTATGTCCATCGGAAGGTTGGGGGTTGAATCTGTGAATTCTGCAGCTTTTAACTTAGAGAAATTTTTAGCAGAATAACCCCTTGCGCGTGGGCGCACTTGGCGCGTACACGCCGATCTTCCAGAAAGCACCATCCACGCGTGCGCGTGATGTGCGCGGGTGCGCCGATTGTGCTGCACCCAATGCCCCGTCATTTTCCAGAGAGTTGTGCCAGAACTGTGCCAGCCTTGTGCCTGGGGCACGGGAGTATCCACGCGTACGCGTGGTTGACGCGTGCGCGTCGATTGGAAAATTTTTATTTCACGCGTTAGCATGCATGATGCTTGCGCGTCGATGAGTTTTCGAGGCCATCCACGCGTGCGCGTGGAGTGCGCGTACGCGTGGCCCTGTTTTCATCCCAAAGTTGATTTTTGAGTTTCAAAAGCCAAATCTCATACTTGTAAGCCTCCGATCTCACCCCTTATGTATTGAATCATTATGATATGCCTAGCAAAGAGGAAAGAGCTAGGGGATGTGGTAACTTGCGAATGAAGCAAGGGGAAAAGTTGTGATCAATGATGATTATATGAGATATGGAGGATGGCGGTAGAAGTACCGCGTTTGCCATGAGCCGAAGGGCTACAATTATTGATAAATGGTTGGTTCTTGAATGAACCACGAGCCGGATGGCTGAGTTATTGCCGGATACGGCGGAGCCATGTTGATAAATTGCCTAGTTCTGGATTGAACTGTGAGCCGAATGGCTGAGTTATTGCCGAGTTACGGCAAAGCCATTATGGATTATGGCTGAGTATAAAGGCATATATGATAAATGAATAATGATGAAAAATGTTGAATGTGAGCATGCTTGTGTTTTCTCTCTGGTTGTAAGGGTGACAGGGCACCGATACCCTCTAATGGCGACAGGGCGCAGATACCCTCTAATGGTGACAGGGCACATATTCCCTCTAATGATATTAATACGCAACAGAGAGACTGTGCCCGGGTTAGCTACCGGACACGTCGGGTTGGCTTGATAACCGACAGATGATATCATCAGCCATAGGGCAGGCATACATCATTTGCATATGTTTGAATTGTTTGGGTTTGCCTATTTGTTTTGGATTTCTACATCATATATGCTATGTTACCTGATTATGTGCTACTTGTTCTACTTGTACCTTAATTGTGTATTACTTGTCTGTATTGTTTGTGTTTGTACCTCTGAGAGATCCCTTATGTTGGCGTCGTGGATGTTGAGGACTGTTCTTGATGAGATGAATTGATGATGCGATTGCATGATGATAATGATTTTTGAATGGGATAATTTGAGCCCCCTGGGTAGACGCAGTGATGTGATTTCACTAGCTCCAGGCGAGGGTACGATGTATTGATATAGAGTTACTGAGGCAGAACAACTGGCGATGGTTTTTCTTATGATTCTGAGTCTGATTCGTGGAAGAATCAGCGAGTCGGGAAACATGTGTAACATGAACTAGATTTAGTATCCCCTTATGACAGAGGCCTATTTATGGATTAGTGAGAATCTAGGCTGGATACTTGGTGAAAAGGAGTTTAGGATGCTTAGTGAGTTTTTATTGCAGTGCATTGTATTTATTTGGCACTTTTACCGTACTGGGAACCCATGGGCCCGGGGTTCTCATTCCGTATATATCTCTTGTTTTTCAGATACAGGTTCAGGTGCTCAGAAGTGAGCTGCGGTTCGTCCGAGAGACTGCGAAGATATTTATTTTTCCCTACTTTGTGTTTTGCTTAGAATCTCTCCACCTTTGTTTTGAAAAGATTATATTATGTATTGAACTCTTTTGGAACTTGCCTATAGAGGCTCTTATGTTTCCTTTGGGAGAGATTAGGATATTCTGTTGTCAACTGCTTTCATACTGTACCCTAGCCGGCCTAAACTTCGCGGGTCGCGACTAGTGGCTATTACTTATGTTATATATATATCTATCCGTTATCTATCTCTTAATCTCCTTTATGCCTTGTCCGTATATCGCTTTCGACTTCACAGTTTAACTTTTCGTTGTTGAAACGTGAGTGATGCGTTTTCGCGATTTTATTTCTACTCTTTTCAGGCTTCTCAATTAATACTCCTTTCGAAATTACCTATATTTATATATTAAAAATCCACCTGAGAGTCGTACCACCGTAATATCATTGACTTATGACTCGAGCATAAGGATTTGAATATTAGGGTGTTACACAAAATGACGTTGTTTTGGAAAGCAAATTAAAAAAAAACTTTTGAACCGGCTGGGTGAACCAAAAAATTGTCGGTTCTTTAGTTTTCATCAGAACTAATCGGTTCAAATTGGTTCTCTACGGTTCTGTTCCTTCCCCGGTCATATTAATCAAGCGGACCAATCAGGAGTCCAGCTCACTAGTTTTCCATGTCCGGATCTAACATTCATCTAACACATGTTTTTCATGTCCAACTGTGTATTAATAAAAAATAAAAAATATTTTATCTAACACATTTGAACACACTTAAATACTACCACGTGTCAATGTGTCCATCTTTACTCTTAACATGTATTTTTGAAATAAATTTAAAAATTATATATATTATTATTTGTTAAAAAAATTATTGTAAATACTTTATATAATTAAAAAAGACATTAAAATAATAAAGAATTAATTTATATTTTAATATTAATAAAATATTAAAATAATATTATAATTTATTTAAAAAATATTATATATATTATATATATCATGTCTCTATATTTTATAAAAATTCAAAAATTTAGAATTTTTGTATTTACGTGTCGATATTATAGTATATTATGTATCCGTTTTAATGTCCGTACAATATAATATAACATATTAGTTTTAATTAGATGCCATGATTAAATGTATATAATTTTCAATTTTCAGAAGAAAACAGAGATACGGTATATATATATATATATATATATGTTCCAATTATAAAATTTTATATTCAATGAATAATGATCCCTTTCCAAACGAAAATTCCAACTCATGATGTGCATGACAGTTTTAAGATTATTATTAATGATTATACACTCGCCGTCTAAGTCCTGTTTAGGATAAAATTTACTTTTTTCTTATGGTCTAAATTTGCTTAAATTGGTCACTTAAAAGCACCTAAACTTCGATAATCCATTTCTGATGATCCTTCAAAAGATTATTTATAGCGTAAACTAGAGACTTCAATTATTATTAGAAAAATATAAGTAGATAACGAAAATATTAAATAATATAAATAATAAATATATTGGATGTTCAATTTATTAGATATATAAATGATTATTTTAATATTAAGATTTAGATGAATAATTTAAAATATAGTATATTTTATTTCAATTAAATCAATTTTAAAATCTATTATTCATGTTATTCAACAAAATTATTGACTTTACCATAACCCATTGTTATTAAAGTAAGCCTAGTTTATTTTGACAATCTTATTAGCAATAAGTACACTATACGGGAAACTAAATAGAGTCGGAAATAATAGTAGTTATATAACAATTACTGTTAGATAAACGCTAGTTACTGATGGACGGTCATTTTGACAGCATGTTTGGGATTAAAATTTATTTAATTATTTTCTAAACATGGATACAAATTAATTGAAATAACTGTTATCAATAATTAAGAAATTAAATTTTCTATAATTTTAGTTACATTTATATTTATTAATAAATACTTTCATGAATTCCATTTTTCGGAAATCCTGCATTAAGTACTAGGTTGACTATTTTAAAACAAGAACAAATACAAATATATGAAAGTTTAAGTTTTTCATGTGAGAAATTTAATGATAAAAATGAGCGCATATATAATTTATTTCATAATACTTATCATTTACAAAATTTAATATTAATTGTTACTATTAAATATTATCATTCTGGTTACCTTTTAAAACACTATATTTACTCTAAAGATTTGACCATTTTTAAATATAAATAAACCACAATACGCATATTTATGATAATTAAATAGTAAATTTAAGGAATAAATATTATTTTAGTTCTAATGTTTAGGGTCAGAATCGAAACCGTTTTCAATGTAATTTTTTATTTAGAATTGTCCTTAACGTTTTACTTCATATTAAAATCGTCTTTTTTAATAAAATTTTTAATTTTATTACTAAATTACTCCTATCTTAATAAAAAAATATAAAATAAAAAAAAACGCGATAGGAGAGGAGAGAAAGGGAAAAGGGAAAGGACACAAGGGAAGTGGGAAGGAAAAGGGGAAGCGGGGAGGAGGAAGGGGAAGGGGAAAGGAGGGGGGAGGGGGACGGCGCCGACAAAGTTTGGAGCCGCCGTCGCCGTCGCAAGCTAGGGAGAGAGCTTTCTGCTTCTGCATCACTGCTCCTTACCGCCGCGTTCTCGCCGCTGCACCTTCCTGCTTCTGCTTCTTGTTTTGGCCTCTGTTTTTGCTTCGGCTTCTGCTTATTGCTTTGGCTTTTCTTTTTGCTTCGACTTCTGCTTTATGCTTTTATTTGAGCTTCTGCTTGAGTTTCAGCTTTTGCTTCTTTTGCTTCTTCTGCGTCTGGGTCTGCTTCTACTTCTACTTCTAATCTGATTTTGATTTGTTATTTTCTGATTTCATTGTTGTTGTGTGTTGATTTGGTTATTGAATTTGATGTTATTTTTTCTGGATTTGAATAATATGTTATTGTTGGTGTTCTTGAATCTGATTATTAGTATTTGATGGGAGTAAGGGAGGTGGTGGTGGTGGTAAAGGTGTTGGTGGTAGAGGGTATTTTTGTCCATAAAAAGTTAAAAAGACGATTTTTAATATGAAATAAAACGTTAAGGACGATTCTAAATAAAAAATTACATTGGGATGGTTTCGTTTCTGACCCTAAACATTAGGGACCAAAATAATACTTACCCCTAAATTTAAACTATTATCATATATATACAATTATATTGAGTATGTAAGCATTTATATCGTATAAAATTTTGTTTGTCTATTATTGCTAATTAAAATTGTTATGCTTATAATACATTACTACTAGATTTTTTTGTTGTCTAACACTCAATAAAGAAAAAAAAAACCAAAACAAAAAGAAAAAATATTAAAATTATTGTTTGCCGATTTTAAAATACTAAAAATGGTTAAAATATTAAACAAGATCGTTGATAATATCTAAGAATTATTTATTATAATTTCTTCACCTATAGAGATGTTGGTTGATGACGATGATGATGATATTGAGGTGCTACTGAAGACAAATTAATAATATCCTCAAACAGTCTGATACCAATATTCTCAAGCGAGCCAATGTTATTAACACCACTACCACTGTCGGTTCTAGCATTAACACTAGTAATAGTGTTATTAGTATGATATCTTGCCCTTGCACCTGCACCTGCATTTGAAGCTACACCTTTTTGTATACTTCTGCCTCTACTAAGTATGGAACTAAGGGTGGAGTTGTTGTAGAGACCGAAAGATCTTGACGGAGGAGGGAGGATTGGTGGCAAATCATGAGTGTGAAAACCTTCATAGGTAGTTAGTGCATAGGTGGGGTCATTTAGGCACCTCTCCACTCTCTTTTTCGCATTGCAACCAATTGTAGTGCAACGATAGTAGTTCCTGCAAAAGAGGCCACACTAGTATCGTAAGAGATAAAATCATTCATATGTCTTTATTTAATATTTTAAATACTACCACAGATTTTGTTAGGATATTGTGGTATTTAGATAATCACCTTTGGAATGGGCTTTTTTTGAGTGATTTTTTGCCATACTTGCGCCATTTATATCCATCTTCAAGGTTTTCAGTTTCGCTTTTTGTCAAGAAAGTAAATTTCGAAAGATTATTTTTATTCCTTTTATTATTCATATTCATGGTAGCTGCAATCAATGCCATCGTCGATTCTCGGAGTTTCAACCTAAAAAAATAGAAAGCAAAAAATAAAATATTAGTACAAAAACCCCCCACATTCTAAGGCTTTTGTTTCTCACTCATCACGCAATTTATGAACCCTTTTCTGACATTCTCTCTTTCTGTAACTTTTTTTTTCTATTTTTTCTTTTTTATTATTTGATTTTTTTAATAAATATTTGTTACAACAATAAATAAAAATGGTTAAAATTTTCAAATGGAAGACTAAATCACAACAAGGAAAAAGTATATCATTAAAAAAAAGTAAACAAGAAAAATAATGGTCATTTAATTGTATTATTTGTTTATTTCCGTACTATTACTATTATTTGTTTTTTTCTTCTCACCTAATTGTAATATTATTTTGTTCGTCATCTAGTTCATCGCCTCGAAGATTTACATTTTCACTGACAATAGATGTCGCTGAACGTTTAAGCCCAACTGTGTTATTGGTGTTGCTGTTGTTAGCAACGACCACATCAGGATTATTGGTTGGGATTATGGAAATGACTGGATTTTGTGAATGTGCAACTATTCCAGACGATTCTAGAATAATTGCGTTTGGAGGCAAAGAAGGAAGAAGATGCTTTACTCGCCTTTCGACTAGCGAAGCATCTTCTTCAGCTATGCCTAACCACTCATACAAAGAAAGACCAAAGTCTGCAACATTTATCAAACCAAAAAGTGACTTATCGAAAAAGGTATCATTGAAAAAGTTGATATCGTTGGTGATGGTGGTGGGTATAGATAATGAAAATAACGGTGGTGATAGTTTTGGTGATAATAAAAAAAATGATAGTGTATTCATCATGTCCTCCTTTAAATTTTTTTTTTTTACTTTTATGAATTCGACCTTTCTATGATGCTACTATTTATAATAAGCAGTACATACTACTCATATTTCTAACACTTGCGTCAATCCTTTCTTTATTTATTTTTTTTTTTTTTTGGGATCGATGCCTCTTAATTACAATTTTTAAATATTAGTTAACGAAAAAATTAAAAAAAACAGAGAAAAAAAGCTACCAAAACAGATATACATGAAACGAATACTCTAAAAATTATAATTTTTATTATTTTATAATATTTTTTTGTTATTGTAATAACAATGATGATGTATGTTCTTAAGTCATCAAAAATTGAAACATCGCAAGAAAATATTAGGAACTAGTTTTTTAAGCCAATAATTAGTTAATAACTTTTTAAATCTATTTTTATAATATATCTCATCATTTTTTTAATTTGTTGGTTGATTATTAGTTTAGAAAAATAACTTTTTAGTAAAATTGATTGTTAGATAATTAATTTTTGAGCCAATAATCCATCAATAAAATAGTTAATAAATAAAGATTCAAAAAGATGCTTCATGTATATTATAATAAGATTAATCACAAAATTAATTATTATTCGTGTATATTTATATATTTTTCGATTAAATAATCAATTATTCTAATAATCAAATTTATCATAATAAAATAATTAAGTTTATAATAGAAAAATAGTTGAATTTATTTATATAGGAGTATAATAAATTTCTTTCACGGGATGCTAAATATGTAATTCTTTTTATATCAGTTAACTAATTTTTGTGTAAGTATAATATGATTAAAATTTTATAAAATAATAAAGTAATAAATATTCATTATTCTTAAATTAATGGCTTTTATTGTAATAAGTGAGTGTCATCAAATTATTCAAAGGTGATTATCACTTCGGTTGACCACTTTTTAATAAATCTTCTCTCTTGATAGTATGCTTAAAAATTAATTTAATTTTCAGATGCTATTCAATTTGTTCTATGAATTTACACACAAATTTAAGTAAGTCTTTGAAATTTTAATTACTTCTATTTACTCTCTAAATTACGTAAACATGATTTACGTTAAGTCCTTGGGATAATTTCTGACAAATAGATGTTAACGGAACATTGACGTAGACAAGCATATGCCATGCTAAATTTTTGAAAATGATGTTATTTTGGTTTTGGTGCTCAAATAGCCTAAAAGCGTTGTCATTTGTTCTTCTTTTCTCCCAAAGCAAGTGACATGACATTGTTTTTAGGTTATTTGAACGTCAAAAACAAAATAAACTCATTTTAAAAAAATTAGTGTGCCATCTGACTGTATGTCCAGATAAACACTCTGATAACGTTTGTTTGTCAAAAATTGTCCTAAAGACTAACATAAGTCATGTTTGCAGAGTTTGAAAACTAAATAAAGGAATTAAAACCTCATATACTAAATTGAAACCTCGCGTGCAAATTTAGAAACCAAATTGAATATTATCTCTTCAAATTTGATTGACAACAGCATAATTTATAGAGTTAATATTCAATTTGATCCCTGGACTTGTATGCGAGTCTAAATTTAGTTCCTGAAGTTTCAATTGCCTGTATTTAGTCCCCAAACTTTGCGAATGTGACTTAGCCCTTGGGATAATGTTTGAAGAACAAACGTGAATAGAACACTGACATGGACAATCAGATGCCACGCTGGAACCTGTAAAATGATGCAGTTTTGATTTTGGCACTCAAATGACCCAAAAACAACGTCATATCACTTGATTTTGGAGGAAAATTTTTAATAAAGACTACCTATGAATTTTTTGGACTATTTGAGTGCTAAAACCAAAACAACATTAGTTTACAAAGTTCAGTGTGGCATCCAGCTGTCAACGTCAGCATTCCGTTAAAGTCGTGGGTCAAAAATTATTTCAGGAACTAATATGAATCGCATTTACAAAGTTTGGGTAAAATAGAAGTAATTCAAACTTTAAGGATTAAATTAAGACTCATGTGCAAATTCAAGGATGAAATTGAGTATTATCTCGAAAAATTAAAATGACAAATTTTTTACATGATGTAAAAAGTGACAAACTACTATCACATTTGACAAATAATTTGTATATTTGATCAAATTTTTTATGAAATATTTAAATAACTATTTAAAAGTTGCATGCAAAGGGTTTTTTTTTTGAAATAAAATAAAAAAATTTCCCATAACAAATTTTTTCATGTTTATTTTTCAAGATGCATTTTTTTTTACGCAGCAACAAGTTTACCTAACACATCGACAAACTTGTGCATTTGTGCTGAAGTTCACCTATCACATCGGCAAACTTCGTAATGTTTACCCAAGTTTGTCTTGGAGGCCAGCGGAGAACTTGCATAGAAACCCCAAGTTTTGCCTATCCTTTGAGGAACTTGCCCTGCATAATAGAAAATTCCTCCTTATAAATCACACTGAGCGAGTTGTATTCATTTACCTCTATATTTACCTCTCATTCTACTTCTTATGACTCTCATTTTTATCATTTAAAATATCTGAAATATCATTGTTATCCATTCATTGTGATAAAAAAATCGTATTTAATCAAGATAACTCTGTTATATTTAATTTTATTCAACTAACCTTTGTATACTTACCAACCAAAGAAAATGATCTAATGTTGAAATTTTTTTGTATACACCATTAGTCAACAACACACAATGAGAGTGACAAAAATATATTATAGATATCTGATAGAGGTGGACAACTTTAGTTTACAAAAGGTATTTATTTATTTTTTATTAAGGTAAAGTATATTTTTTGTCCCTAATGTTTTCGACATTTTTCAAAAATACTCGTAACGTTTAATTTGATTCAATTTTGTCCTCAACGTTTGAAATAAATTTCAATTTTATTCTTACTATTAAATTTTAAATAGTCAACTATTAGTCAATATTTTTATTTCAATTTTACCCTTAAATGCTTTTTACTATCATCCACTAATCATCTCCTTAGTCTCTCAAATCCAGAAATTCTTACTCTCCTTTGCATACTTTTTCCATCATATCTCTGCCACTCCTCCTCCTCCCTCTTCCTCTCCACTTTCATTTTCGAGTGTCATTGCTGCTCTTTTTCCTCCCTCTTCTTCTCCGGTCTTCTGACCGGATCTCCACCTCATGTCACCTCCTGGATCTGTCTTGCATTGCCACCTCCGGCAGCGGTTCTAGCAAGCAGAGGTGTGGCTGAGTAGGAACATAAATGGCAGTGGAGGGTTTAGGTTGCAGAATAGCAAAACGCTACACTGCCATTAGCAACTTTGTGGGTGGCATAGGGCATCACAGGGCAACGCGGGGTGGAACAGCAGCAATGGCAGCCTCAAACAGTACTTGCAGTGGTGCAGCATGGTCCTCCAATGACAGCAACGCTCTATGTTCTCTCGTGACCAGATACACGGCGACGCAAACTCCCATCTTCTCTGTCATTTTCGTCGAGCTATATCTCTCTAGCTCTGCGTGTGTTCCCACTTCGCGTCGTTCTCTTCTTCCTCACTTTTTTGTCTATAATGGAAGCAATGGCTTGACATCTCTTTCTCTTCCTCTTTCTCTTTTTTCTGCTTGGGATCTCTGTACTTTGATCTCTCTTTTTTTTGTCACTGATTTTGATTCTGGTTTTACTATGTTGTTGGTGGTGGTGGTGATGTTAATGTTGGTTCGGTTGTGTTTGTGGGGTGAGTGATCATAGTGGAGTTGGGTAGGAGAGGCAACAGTGGATGAAAGTGAAGGTGTTGGTGAGGTGATGGTAGACAACAAAAGAGAAGGGGCAGAGAGGTGGAGGTTTGGGTGAGAAAGGGTGATGATGATGATGATCATGATGATGGGTGCAGTTATGAATCGGGGTGTTGGGGGTGTTACGATGACAGTGTTGAGGCGACTGCGATGGCAATAGTAAGGTGAGGTGAAGGGTGGTGTTGGGTCTGGTGGAGGTGGGGATGGAGGTTAAAGGGTCTATGTATTTGAAAAACTAGATTAGTTATTAGGATTATATTTGAAAGGGTAAAATTGAAAAAGAAAATATTATAGTAGAGTTAATTGTTATAAAATTAATAGTAAGAATAAAAATGAAACTTTTTCAAACATTAAGGATAAAATTGAATCAAATTAAATGTTATAGAAAATTTTGAAAAATTTCAAAAACATTAAAGACAAAAAGCATACTTTCTTTTTATTATTTTATTTTTCGTTGATGATATTTTTTATTATTAATTGTTTATGTCATTATCACTTCTAATAATTTCATGTTTGACATAGGTATCAAATACATGATGACGAAGACATACGTCTAATTAGGAGTTGGTACAATCATTTTTTAAATGTCCATCGATTGGAGTTATTCTATTTCTGGTTGACCATTGTGCAAGGACAACTTTAGGGTAATGAGAACCCCTTATGTGGGGTAGTTAGAACAAATATTAGAAGGTTGATGGTTAATTTGAACATGCCACCCGAGGAGAGTCAAGAGGAGTCAAATCCTGAGGATCATAATGATGGGATGTTAGAAGCGGATTATGAAAGCCATGATAGTTCTACGATCAGAGACCCAATAATAGATCTTTATCAAAAGCTAATCTTGTGTCTGATGGTGAAGAAGTAGATGTCGAACCCGTGGATATACCTAAGGAGAAAAATGAAGAGCTAAACAACTTCAGTGTCACAAGTTGCACTAACACATCCTACTATTTATAGACTATACAATTATCTCACTCAATATTCCACGTTGAACTTAAATGCAATGAATCAAGATTGGTCTTTTAGTCAGGAGGCCCCTAGGATGATCTATCAAATGAGTTTGAGATTAGGCAACAATTTGAAAACCAAGAATTCGTCATGACAGTAAAGATGCATACCGTCAAAAGGGCTATGAAGTACAAGATATTAGAGAGTGACCAGTTAAAGTATATTGTAGAATGAACTCAGTTTGGGTCGGGTTATCAATGAAGCATACTCATTTCTTATCGGCAAAAGCAAGAAAAATAGGATGTGAAGAGATATGATGGTGCCCATTCTTGCATGCAAACATCATTTGGTCAGGACCATGGAAGGTTGGACTCGAAGGTGGTAGCTGAACGCATATTGACTATGGTCAAAGCGAATCCAATGATTAGCATAAGAGATCTTCAAAGATCTGTTGAGAATCACTTTGGTTACAAAGCATCTTACAAAAAAGTTTGGCTTGCAAAGTAGAGATTCATTGCGAAGATATATGGAAATTGGGAGAAAAGTTTGGTTTTTCGCCAGGAAGGGCACAAAAGCTCAAGCACAACTTCAATTGGGTGTTGAATTCTCATAGACACTTGTGAAGGCAATTAAGTTCAACTCCAAGCAAGTGAATACCATGAATGTTTACCAGTTTGATCGTTTGTGATCAACATTCACTATTGAGGATAATCTACGAGGGTGGAGTCTTTAGTATCTACTGGTGCCTCCTCTACTATCGACTCCTCAACATCTGCATGCTTATCTACTATCAATGGGATAATGGCAAGCTGCACCAACCCTGTATCTAGGGCGCGCTCTACCATGTCCCCTTCCTCGTGGTTGAACCTGAGGGAGTTCGCCATCCTCTGGATGAGGCAACTGTGGAGTAGGTGGGTAATTGATGAGCGGATAATTTATACGCTTTTTGGCATTGTTTTTAGGTAGTTTTTAGTAAGTCCAAGCTACTTTTAGGGATGTTTTCATTAGTTTTTATGTTAAATTCACATTTCTGGACTTTACTATGAGTTTGTGTGTTTTTCTATGATTTCAGGTAATTTCTGGCTGAAATTGAGGGACTTGAGCAAAACTCTGAAAAAGGCTGACAAAAGGACTGCTGATGTTGTTGGAATCTGACCTCCCTGCACTCGAAATAAATTTTCTGGAGCTACAGAACTCCAATTGGCGCGTTCTCAACGGCGTTGGAAAGTAGACATCCAGAGCTTTCCAGCAATATATAATAGTCCATATTTTATTCGTAAATTGACGACGTAACTTGGCGTTGAACGCCAAGTACATGCTGCTATCTAGAGTTAAATGCCAGAAACACTTCATGATCCGGAGTTGAACGCCCAAAACACGCTATAACTTGGATTTCAACTCCAATAAAAGTCTCAGCTCATGGATAGATCAAGCTCAACCCAAACATACACCAAGTGGGCCCCAGAAGTGGATTTATGCATCAATTACTTACTCATGTAAACCCTAGTAGCTAGTCTAGTATAAATAGGATAAGTTACTATTGTATTAGACATCTTTTGACAGTTTAATCTTTGACTGTTTTAGTCTTTGATCATTTGGTCTTTTGATCATTCAGGGGGCTGGCCATTCGGCCATGCCTGAACCTTTCACTTATGTATTTTCAACAGTGGAGTTTCTGCACACCATAGATTAAGGGTGTGGAGCTCTGCTGTACCTCAAGCTTCAATACAATTACTATTACTTTTTATTCAATTCTCTTTTATTCTTATTCCAAGATATACGTTGCACAACACTTTGATGAATGTGATGATCCGTGACACTCATCATCATTCTCACCAATGAACGCGCGTGACTGACAACCACTTCCGTTCTACTTTAGGCCAGGCGCATATCTCTTAGATTCCCCAACAGAATCTTCGTGGTATAAGCTAGATAGATGGCGGCATTCATGGGGATCCGGAAAGTCTAACCTTGTCTGTGGTATTCCGAGTAGGATCCTGGGAATCCGGAAAGTCTAACCTTGTCTGTGGTATTCCGAGTAGGATTCCGGTATTGAATGACTGTGACGAGCTTCAAACTCCTGAAGGTTGGGCGTGATGACAAATGCAAAAGAATCAAGGGATTCTACTCCAACCTGATTGAGAACCGACAGATGATTAGCCGTGCTGTGACAGAGCATTTGGACCATTTTCACTGAGAGGATGGGATGTAGCTATCAACAAGGGTGATGCCTCCAGACGATTAGCCGTGCAGTGACAGCGCATAGGACCATTTTCCCGAGAGGATTAAAAGTAGCCATTGATGATGGTGATGCCCTACATACAGCTTGCTATGGAAAGGAGTAAGAAGGATTGGATGAAAGCAATAGGAAAGTAGAGATTCGAGAGGATTCTAGCATCTCCACACGCCTATCTGAAATTCCCACTATTGATCTACATAAGTATTTCTATCCTTTTTTATTTTATTTATCTTTTAATTATCTAATCCAATTACATTTGACCCTATGAATCCACTTAACTGAGATTTACAAGGTGACCATAGCTTGCTTCATACCAACAATCTCTGTGGGATCGACCCTTACTCACGTAAGGTATTACTTGGATGACCCAGTACACTTGCTGGTTAAGTTGAATGGAGTTGTGTCCACACATAGTAGAAAAAGCAATGAATTTTACAAAATACAATAACAAAAGAATCACAATTTCGTCCACCAAGTTTTTGGCGCCGTTGCCGGGGATTGTTCGAGTATGGACAACTGACGGTTCATCTTGTTGCTCAGATTAGGTAATTTTCTTTTCAAAAATCTTTTTCAAAATTTCCTTTTCTTTTTCGTTTTTCCAAAAATATTTTCGAAAAAAAATTAATAAAAATCCAAAAAAATCATAAAATCATAAAAATAAAAAAATATTTTGTGTTTCTTCTTTGAGTCTTGAGTCAATTTTTGAGTTTGGTGTCAATTGCATGTTTTAAAAATTTTACTTGCATTTTTCGAAAATTCCATGCATTCATAGTGTTCTTCATGATCTTCAAGTTATTCTTGACAAGTCTTCTTGTTTGATCTTGATGATTTCTTGTTTTGTGTTATTTGTTGTTTTTCATATGCATTTTTCGTTTGTTAGAGTCCATGCATTAAAGATTTCTAAGTTTGGTGTCTTGCATGTTTTCTTTGCATCAAAAATTTTTCAAAATTATGTTCTTGATGTTCATCATGATCTTCAAAGTGTTCTTGGTGTTCATCTTGACATTCATAGTGTTCTTGCATGCATCATGAGTTTTGATTCATAATTTTCATGTTGTGAGTCATTTTTGTTGTTTTTCTCTCTCATCATTAAAAATTCAAAAAAATAAAAAATAAAAAAATATCTTTTCCTTATTTCCCTCCAAATTTTCGAAATTTTGGGTTGACTTGGTCAAAAAATTTTTAAAATTAGTTGTTTCTCACAAGTCAAGTCAAGTTTTCAATTTTAAAAATCTTATCTTTTTAAAATCTTTTTCAAAAATCATATCTTTTCAATTTTATCTTTGTTTTTCGAAAATTTTCAAAAATCTTTTTAAAATTATTTTCAAAATCTTTTTCTCATCTTTATATCAAATTTTCGAAAATTAGCTAACAATTAATGTGATTGATTCAAAAATTTGAAGTTTGTTACTTGCTTGTTAAGAAAGGTTCAATCTTTAAGTTCTAGAATCTTATCTTGTAGTTTCTTGTTAGTGAAGTAAGTAATTTTAAAATTTTTTGAATGAAATCTTTTTATCTTTTATCTTATCTTTTTCAAAAATTTTATCTTTTTCAAAAGTTGATTTCAAAATATCTTATCTAACCTCTTATCTTCTTATCTTTTCAAATTTGATTTTAATATCTTTTCCAACTAACTCTTTGACTTTTTGTTTATTTCTTATCTTTTTCAAAACCACCTAACTACTTTTCCCTCTCTAATTTTCGAAAATATCTCATCTCTTTTTCAAAAATTCTTTTGTTTTAAATTTTAATTTTAATCTTATCTTATCTCTAATTTTCGAAAATTACTATCCCTTTTTTTTTAAATTATTTTCAAATTCTCTATCTCTTCTCTCTTATTCTATTTAATTATTTATTTACTAACACTTCTCTTCCTCATCTAAAAATCCGAACATAATCTATCCCTTGTGTTTGGATTCTTCACTCTTTCTTCTTCTACTAACATAAAGGAATCTCTATACTGTGACATAGAGGATTCCTCTTTCTTTTCTTGTTTTCTTCTCTTTCATATGAGCAGGAACAAGGATAAAGGCACTCTTATTGAAATTGATCCAGAACTTGAAAGGACTCTGAAGAGAAAATTAAGAGAAGCTAAGTTACAACAATATAAGGGTAACATCTTCATTTGATTATGTGTTTGGATATTTTTCAAAATTTTGGAAAGGAAAGCTTTTTCACTTTTATCCCGATTGAGTTTCGGTTGATAATCTTTACTTAACTTATTTTGAATTGAGTTTGATTTAGCATGTTATATGGTTTGTGCCATTGTTGCTCTTTTGAAAGTGTTGGACTCATAGCTTTCTTCCTATGAACGGACTAAATTCTCTATTAAATCTTCCATCTCTATGAATGTCATACTTGACTTTGTTTTTAACTAATCTTTTACATTTTGTGAAAATTACCATTGATCTTGGTTTTTCTTCTCTGGTGAATCTCACTCTTATATGAGTCAGTTTGATCGTTTCAAATTAGTGCATCGTTTATCTTCCCATTGTCTCTAACAGAGTTTTTACTCAAAGATCTATTCTTGAGAAGTTACTAATGATTGAGTTGTCTTTTCCCATGATTTTTGTATCCTTTTGAATCAATTGAAAGCTGATTTGATGTCTCACGCCTAGTGGATCTTGTTTTAACTATTTTGATTTAAGATTCTTTCTTTTATGGCTTGACTCCTTTTAAGTACATTCTAATCTCCTTGAATATCCTTCCGAGATGGTGATTTCAAGAACACTTTGGAGTCTTGTTTTGAACTTTTAAAGAAGTTTTGAATTCTCTTTGAAGAAGTTCTAAATGGAATTTATTTTCTATTGCTTTATTGAGATTGAAACCATTGTTCGATTTTGACAAATTTGATTTAAATTTGGTATGCGCTATTTTAAATGAAGTTTCGCATGGCTTCGTTGTTTAATGGAAACCTGTCCATTTGTAATGCACAGCTTATTGCCTTTACCAAATTGTAAGCAAATTTTATCTCGAAAATTCTTTTCTAAAAAGAGTTTAATTTTCTCTTTCGTCCTTGCTATGAATGTTATACACGCTTGTTGGAGTATGCACTCTGGGAATTTTTGAACAAGCATTTGATTTCTCTTCCGAGTTTTATGATTGCCTTTGGTTAAGTTGTGCACCTAATTATCTTTCTAAAATATTTGAGGAGATATTTTAGCCTTTAGCCAAACTTGTGTGCACCTTGTTTTTAAAATTCTGCATGATCTGTTTCAACATAAAATTGTATTACAGCAAAGCCACGTTATTGGTTTTGTTATTCTCTTGGAGAATGTTTGTTACTTAACATTTCTTCTGAATTGCGAAGTAATTTTTCCGCAAGTTTTCAATTCTTTTATGAACAATGTATTCGGAAGTATTTTTAATCATGCTCTTGAGTTTTGTGAGTTTTATCTTGGGTTTGAGATATTCTTTTCTGTAAACCTCTTATTTCTTCGACTCAGCTTGAGTTTGTTTCAAACTGATGCATTGGTTTTCTTATTGATCCTATTGAATTTTCTTGATCCAAGGGTTATCTTTGAAGTTGTCAATCGATTTATTTCTAGTAAACTTCATTGGTTGAGCATCCTTGTTTACCTGGATTGGATACATTCTCTCAAATCGATGAGTATTATCTTTGACAATTGTCTCTCCTTTCTAAATCTTGTATCCTTCTGAGTAGACTCGAGAATTATTTTGATATCACGTACGACTTGTAGACGTAGTAGCGCGATGCATTAGTTCTTTAAGATGTGATATATGTATATGGAAGGTGAAACGGTAGGTGTACCATGTTATAAGTTGTAGGTGTTTTGTTCCTTGCGAACGGACTTGCGGTCGTTAGGCTTATGATCGGTTATGGGGATTGAAAAGTGCCTGATGAGGTTGGAAAGTTGAAGCCTTGAGGCTGATATGAGATTAGTGTGCGGATGTTGAACACGTTGTTTTAACCCCATCATGTATTATACCCTTCGAAGCCTTGCTTTACTATCACATGATTGACCCATATCATCTTTTGTATTGAGCCTACCTTGTAATGTTGCTTTGCACTCACATTCCTACCTTTGTATCTTTATGCATACGACCATCCAAGTAATTGAAAACCGTACATATGTTTATATTTTGAGATATTTTTGCTTCTTCCTTAAATGTGTTCAAGGGTGAACTGTTATGAACTTTCTTTCGTTTTGTAACAATTTTCGAGGGCGAAAATTTTTATAAGGTAGGTAGAATGTAAGACCCAAAATTTTTGAAAATTCTTTTTATGATCAAGTCTCAAATCATATAGTTATTTATAGCCTTAATTTCAGAAATTATTTTATTAAAGGTAATTAAGGCAAGTTTTGATTTATTGGATTTGAGATGAGTTATGATTGATATCCAATTTTATAATTATTGGATTATTTTCTATATTCAAATTATGAAGTTGGCAGTTATGAAAGAATAGGGATTTTATATGATTTGGACTGAATAAATTATATTTTACGGTATTAATACTGGTGCTTTGGAAAATAAAGGATTTAATTATATTATTCCTAATTATTTGATTTGGACATTTTATTGAAAATAAAGTGTGAAATTGATGAGCAAATAGTATTTTTATACACTATTATTGTTGAATTAGAATTTATTTCTAATTACTATATTATCCCTATTTTTAAGTGAAATTACAAAATTACCCTTGTATCTAATTTCACCCTAATCCTAAAACTCAACACACACAACCCTAACCCTGAAAACCCTACCCGGTAACCCGGTTCCCCTGACACGGTACACACTAAGGTACCTAATGCCACAGCAGCAGCAGCTGTAAACTAATTGAAGGCAAGAAAAGAATAAGGGGGAAGCAGGGGAGGGGTTTTGTGGAATCAGGGGAGAGGGGAGAAGAGGGAGGCGGCACGGTGGGTGCCACTGCCACCGTCGCCACCGTCGCTAACAAAGGGGAGGGGAGATCTGAATGAGAAGAGAGAGTGATGCGAAGGAGGGAGATGAGGCCTTACTGCCGTCACACTCTGCCGCCATTGCGCCGTCGCCTGATCGAGGGAGAAGACCGTCGCGCCTCACTGCCTCGCCACCGCCGAACTCGCGCGCAGAGAGAGAAGATGCGCGAAAGGGAGCCACCGCGAGGAAGCCATCACCGCCTGTCACCGTCGCCGAGCGTGGGGCCTTCGCCGTTCTCCTCGTCGCCAACCAGCTTGTCGTGTCGCCGCTGTCGCGCCGTCGCCGCGCCGTCGTCCTCGTCACAGAGCCAGCCACCGTCGAGCTTCCACAGCCGCCGCGTTTCACCGCGGTTGAGGGCGTCTCCACCACCGCACCTTGGCCGACGGTGCTGCTGTCTGTTGCTCCGCAGTGCCTAGCTTGAGCTTCTGTTGCTAATGACGGGGGTCGATGATTGTCAGAAGACACAATTGTTGTTGCTGCCAAAGGAGAGAGAAGTCGTGCCGCTGTTCTGGCCGCCGGGAGCAGTCTTGTGGCCGCCAGAAACACCGCCGGAGATGCCGTCACTGGGTCAGTCACTCCTTGGTTGCGGTAAGGATTTTGTTTTTGGCTTTGGTCCTTTTTGAATTCTCAGAATGCTGTAGTTACTGAATGTTGCTGCAGCCGCCCCTGTCGCCGGAAACAGACACCGAGTCCCCTATTTTGGGATATGGATTTGTGCTTGCATTCCGTGCTCGGAGTTTGCAGCTGCCTCGTTTTGTCGTTCCAGTAGAGCTGTTTATGTTGCTGCGAAAATGTGTGGGACTTTGCTTTGAAGCTGCCTTTGGTTTGGGTTGAGACGAAAAGAACTTTATGAGGCGTTTGGACTATGGTTTTGCGTTGAGGTAGGGGCGCTTTCCAAAAACTATAGTTTATTATTGGAATTATTACATATGGATACTGATGTGAGATATTGTGTATTTGGTGATTGTATCTGCCTTATGTATTATTTGATTGACTCGAATGGTTATGGATGTTGGTTTGGCTGAATTGTTGTGCGGCTTTGTGAATTGTAATGTTTAAAGTCGATTCTTTAAAGATTTAAAATCTAAGTTTAATCCGTTGAGGATTGATTTGAGTTGAGTTAATTATTTTGATGATTTGAGAAGTCGAATGCACTTTTGAATTCAGCCTGGTTTACTTTAATTGACTTGGTTTTGGACAAATGATTTGTTATTGAGCCATTTCTTTACAGCTTTGGAAATGAGTTAAATCGGTTGATATTGAGTTGATTTTGAAATGGTTTCCTTGAGATATGCCACTGAGGCGACTGTTGAATTTAGCTTGCTTTTGAATCGATTTCTGGTTTTGAGCTATTGAAAAGGAATGAGAAACGGTTAGTTGGGACCCGAACTGGGTGGCAAAAGTCCTAGTTTTAGGGGAGGTGCTGCCGAAATTTCTACAAAATCCTAGTCTTATTTGAAAAGTTATTTAAAAAGGGTTAGATTTGAGAAACTGTATTATTTGATTTATTAAGAGGATATCTATGTTTTCAAGCTTAATTTATTTAATGAACCTTATGCGTTGAGTTCGGCTTATTCAAAAATGAACTATTTTTACCGTTTGAATCATTGAAGGGAAGAATGGTGCTCTAATATTGATTTCAATATAAAAAGGAGGTTTTAGTGGTTTTAAAGGAAACCAGACTTTTGATTGAGTAATTAAGCTTGAGGCATTCTGGAAGAGTTAGAAAAATGGGTTCCAAAAAGTAATCTGAAAGCAGTTTGATTCAAATGAACCGGTTCCGTTTCAAATGAGTTGATTTTTGGACCGGGTTGGAACTTGTGATTTTGTATGGTTCGGTTTCATAATAAATTCAGCTTTATTTACTTGAGCCGAGAATCTATGATTTTAAGAGTTCCAATGAATCTTAAAGAATTGTATAGATTGACCTTCCCTAAAGACTTGGAACTTTGTCGGAAAACTTTTGTTATAAAATTCCATTGTTGGATGGGTGATTTTGAATACTTTGAAATAAATCCTTAACTTGCCATGGTTTTGGAAGTTTTGGAAAGAGGATGTAGAGGGTGGCTTTGTTTTAAAAAGGGAACTCACTTTGAGTAAATTTGGCTTATGAGCCTGAGATGAATTGAGAAATAAGATCTTTAAAGCTAAGGCTGAAAAGAGTTGAAACTTTATTTCAAAGTGAAAAAGTGATTTATGGCTTAAATGCCGGTTTTATGAATTTGATGATGTCAAATGGTAGAAGTGCTATTTTGTTATGAGCCGGAATGGCTGTGTATGCTATTGAACTATGGCTGATTGCCGAATGAGTTGTGAGCCGTATGGCTGATTATGAATTATGAATTTAAGCCGAGGGGCTGTATTTATTGATAAATTGGTTGGTTCTGGATTGAACCGTGAGCCGGATGGCTGAGATGGATGGTGATCCATGGTTGAGTACAAATGCATGTATGCAATTGAATGAATTGTGAATTTAAGCCGGATGGCTGAGATAAATGTTGTATGCGAGTATGCTTGTATTTTCTCTCTGGTTGTAAGGGTGACAAGGCACCGATACCCTCTAATGGCGACAGGGCGCAGATACCCTCTAATGGCGACAGGGCGCAGATACCCTCTAATAGCGACAGGGCGCAGATACCCTCTAATGATAATAATGCGCAACAGAGAGACTGTGTCCGGGTTAGCTACCAGACACGTCGGGTTGGCTTGGTAACCGACAAATGATATCATCAGCCACTAGGACAGGCATGCATCATATGCATGTATGTGACATTGTTTGGGTGTGCATATTGTACTTGGTTTGCCTTTGTGATTAACTGCTAATTGTTCTACTTGCTTTTACTGTTTGTTTGTGCTTGAACTCCCTATCTGTGTTTGCAACTGGGACTCTGTTGGATTGTGGTGATTTGATTGATGGTTGGATTGCTTGGGCCTAGGGCCGTGGTTAGATTGAGATGGACCGACGGTTGGTTTCGATTTTGTGTTTCTGGTTTGGAAAAATATGAAAGGCTATTTTGGTTCAGTATAGATAAACCTTTTGAATGGCTTTTGATGTTTTTGAGAATTGAACGGTTCCTCTTTTAGAAAAGATTTCCAACTTTACTTTTATTGTAAACCGTTGTTTTTGAAAAGAGGCATAAGACGATTATTAATCACTGGTACGATTTATCTTCACGTATCCTATTACAGTAATTCCCAAAAACCCCTACTGAGAACCCTTTCAAGGATGATGTTCTCACCCCCTATATTTTTCCCCTTTCAGGATATGGGCGCGGAAGTCATGAAGAGTTTATTTAATTGTTGTTGAGATGCTCTATATTGTTTTAGCTTATTATTTATTGTACCCTCGCCTTTCTCCTGATATACTTTGTAAGAGGGATAGGGATTGTATTGGTTAATGTTTGTAATGTTATATATATATATATATATATATATATATATATATATATATATATATATATATATATATATATATATATATATATATATATATATATATATATATATATATATATATATATATATATATATATATATATATATATGGATGTACTCTTTATGAGTTTTTGTAAGTTGTATGGTATGTATAGATGTTCGCTGTATAGTAAAAGTATTTTTGGGAGCGGTATTGCGGTTTAAAGATTTAAACAGGCTCATATTTTAGTATTAAATAGAATAAGTGTCGTCGTAATGTCCGAGCTATCAGAGTTGCGCAGCCGGAAGCGTGAGCTTTGGTAGTTAGGGTGTTACACTTATGATCTTGAGAACCTTGCCATGGCAGAGGTTAATTACATGGGTGAACCTTATGGAAACACCTATAACTCATCATGGAGAAATCATCCAAATTTCTCATGGAAGGATCAACAAAAGCCTCAACAAGGCTTTAACAATGGTGGACGTAATAGGCTGAGCAATAGCAAGCCTTTTCCATCATCTTCTCAGCAACAGACAGAGAATTCTGAACAAAATACTTCTAATTTAGCCAATCTAGTCTCTGATCTGTCAAAGGCCACTTTCAGTTTCATGAGTGAAACAAGGTCCTCCATTAGAAATCTGGAGGCACAAGTGGGCCAGCTGAGTAAGAAAGTCATTGAAACTCCTCCCAGTATTCTCCCAAGCAATACAGAAGAGAATCCAAAAGGAGAGTGCAAGGCCATTAATGTGATCAATGTGGCCAAATGCACAAGGAAGGAGGAGAACGAAAATCCTAGTGAGGAAGACCTCCTGGGACGTCTCTCAAGCAAGAAGGAGTTTCCTAATAAGGATCCAAAAGAATCTGAGGCTCATATAGAGACCATAGAGATTCCATTAAATCTCCTTCTGCCATTCATGAGCTGTGAAAACTATTCTTCCTCTGAAGAGGATAAAGATGTGACTGGAGAGCAAGTTGCTCAATACTTAGGAGCTATCATGAAGCTGAATGCCAAGTTGTTTGGTAATGAGACTTGGGAAAGTGAACCTCCCTTGCTCATTAATGAACTAGATACCTGGATTCAGCAAATTTTACCTCAAAAGAGACAAGATCCTGGCAAGTTCTTAATACCTTGTACCATAGGCACTATGACCTTTGAAAAGGCTCTATGTGATCTAGGGTTAGGGATAAATCTTATGCCACTCTCTGTAATGGAGAAGCTGTGGATCATTGAGGTACAACTGCCTTGTTCTCATTACAATTGGCAGACAAGTTATTGAGACAAGCTTATGGAATAGTGGAGGACGTATTAGTAAAGGTTGAAGGCCTTTACATCCCTGCTGATTTCATAATCTTAGACACTGGGAAGGAAGAGGATGAATGCATTATCCTTGGAGGATCTTTCCTAGCCACAGCAGGAGCTGTGATAGATGTCAACAGAGGTGAACTAGTCCTTTAATTGAATGGGGACTACCTTGTGTTTAAGGCACATGGCCATCCCTCTGTGACAAAAGAGAGTAAGCAAGAAGAGCTTCTCTCAGTTCAGAGTCAAGAAGAGCCCCCACAGTCAAACTCTAAGTTTGGTGTTGGGAGGCCACAACCAAACTCTAAGTTTGGTGTTAAGACCCCATATCCAAACTCTTAGTTTGGTGTTGGGACTATACAACATTGACCTGATTAACTTGTGGCTCCATGAGAGCTCATTGTCAAGCTATTGAAATTAAAGAAGCGCTTGTTGGGAGGCAACCCAATTTTATTTATCTAATTTTTATCTTATTTTATTTTATTATTATTTTGTGTTTTATTAGGTACATGATCATGAGGAGTCACGAAAAAATATAAAAATTAAAAACAGAATCAAAAACAGCAGAAGAAAAATCACACCCTGGAGGGAGGACAGACTGGCGTTCAACGCCAGTAAGAAGCATATGGCTGGCGTTCAACGCCAGAACAGAGCATCAACCTGGCGCTGAATGCCAGAAACAAGCAACATGCTGGCGCTGAACGCCAGGAATGTACCTAGAGGAAAAGCTAGCGTTGAACGCCAGTAACAAGCATGAAACTAGCGTTCAACGCCAGCAACATGTTACATGTGGGCGTTAAACGCCCAGAATGTGCATCACTCGACGTTTAAATGCCAGAATGGTGTGCAATGGCATTTTACATGCCTATTTGGTGCAGGGATGGAATTCCTTGACACCTCAGGATCTGTGGACCCCACAGGATCACCTCAGGATCTATGGACCCCACAGGATCCCCACCTAACATATTCCCACCTTACCTCCTAATCCTATTTTACTCTTCCCCATGTCACACTTCCAAAACCCTTCACCAATCACCTCAATCTCTCTTCCCAATTACCCTCTTCACCATTCACATCCTTCCACTCTTCCCCATAAACCCCACCTACCTTCCAAATTCAAATTCTCTTTCCCATCCAATCCCACCCTATATGGCCGAAACTTCACTCTCCCCTCTCCCTATATATACCCTTCCATTCTACTTCATTTTCACACAACACAACCCCCTCTTCTATACCTTGGCCGAACTTACACTTCTCATTCTCCTCCATATTCTCTTCTTCTTCTTCTTCTCTTCTTTCTTCTCTTGCTCGAGGACGAGCAATATTTTAAGTTTGGTGTGGTCAAAGTACAATCTTTTTTGTTTTCCACTACCATCAATGGCACCTAAGGCCGAAGAATCCTCTAGAAAAGGAAAAGGGAAGACAAAAGCTTCCACCTCCGAGTCATGGGAGATGGAAAGATTCATCTCCAAGAGCCATCAAGACCACTTCTATGATGTTGTGGCAAAGAAGAAGGTGATCCCTGAGGTCCCTTTCAAGCTCAAGAAAACTGAGTACCCAGAGATCTGACATGAAATCCGAAGAAGAGGTTGGGAAGTCCTAACCAACCCCATGCAACAAGTCGGAATCTTAATGGTTCAAGAGTTCTATGCCAATGCATGGATCACTAGGAACCATGATCAAAGTATGAACCCGAGTCCAAAGAATTATCTCACAATGGTTCGGGGGAAATACTTAGATTTTAGTCCGGAAAATGTGAGGTTGGCATTCCACTTGCCCATGATGCAAGAAGATGAACGCCCCTACACTAGAAGGGTCAACTTTAATCAAAGGTTGGACCAAGTCCTTACGGACATATGTGTGGAAGGATCTCAATGGAAGAGAGACTCCAAAGGCAAGCCAGTTCAACTAAGAAGACTGGACCTCAAGCCTGTGGCTAGAGGATAGTTGGAGTTCATTCAACGCTCCATCATTCCCACTAGCAACCGATCTGAAGTTACTGTGGATCGGGCCATCATGATTCATAGCATCATGATTGGAGAGGAAGTAGAAGTTCATGAGGTCATCTCCAATGAAATCTACAAAATAGCCGACAAGCCCTCCACCATGGCAAGGCTAGCTTTTCCTCACCTTATTTGCCATCTATGTTACTCAGCTGGAGTTATCATAGAAGGAGACATCTCCATTGAAGAGGATAAGCCCATCACCAAGAAGAGGATGGAGCAAGCAAGAGAGACCCTTCACGGTTCTCAAGAGATGCATGAGGAAGCTCATCATCAAGAAATCCCTGAGATGCCTCAAGGGATGCACTTTCCTCCCAACAACTATTGGGAACAACTCAACACCTCCTTAGAAGATTTGAGCCACAATGTTGAACAATTAAGGGTGGAACATCATGAGCACTCCATCATTCTCCATGAAATAAGAGAAGATCAAAGAGTAATGAGGGAGGAGCAACAAAGGCAAGGAAGGGACATAGAAGAACTTAAGAACATTGTTGGTCCTTCAAGAAGAAGACGCCACTAAAGGTGGATTCATTCCTTGTTCTTATCTCTTTCTGCTTTTCGTTTTTTTTATATGTTGAGTTTATCTATGTTTTGTGTCTCTACTTCATGATCATTAGTATGTAGTAACCATGTCTTAAAGATATGAATAAAATCCATTAATCCTTCACCTCTCTTAAATGAAATATGCTTTAATTCAAAAGAACAAGAAGTACATGAAATTCGAATTTATCCTTGAATTTAATTTAATTATATTGATGTGGTGACAATACTTTTTGTTTTCTGAATGAATGCTTGAACAGTGCATATTTTTGATCTTGTTGTTTATGAATGTTAAAATTGTTGGCTCTTGAAAGAATGATGAACAAAGAGAAATGTTATTGATAATCTGAAAAATCATAAAATTGATTCTTAAAGCAAGAAAAAGCAGTGAAAAAAAAAAGAAAAGCTTGCCAAAAAAAATGGCGAAAAAAATAGAAAGAAAAAGAAAAAGCAAGCAGAAAAAGCCAATAGCCCTTAAAACCAAAAGGCAAGGGTAAAAAGGATCCAAGGAAATAAAATCCAGGCCTAAGCAGCTAAATCAAGCTGTCTCTAACCATGTGTTTGTGTCAAGAAGGTCCAAGTAAAAAGCTTGAGACTGAGTGGTTAAAGTCGTGATCCAAAGCAAAAAGAGTGTGCTTAAGAGCTATGGACACCTCTAACTGGGGACTCTAGCAAAGCTGAGTCACAATCTGAAAAGGTTCACCCAGTTATGTGTCTGTGGCATTTGTGTATCCGGTGGTAATACTGGAAAACAAAATGCTTAGGGCCACGGCCAAGACTCATAAGTAGCTGTGTTCAAGAATCAACATGCTTAACTAGGAAAGTCAATAACACTATCCGAAATTCTAAGTTCCTAGAGAAGCCAATCATTCTAAACTTCAAAGGAAAAAGTGACATGCCAAAACTGTTCAGAAGCAAAAAGCTACAAGTCCCGCTCATCTAATTAGAATTAATATTCATTGATATTTTGAAATTTATAGTATATTCTCTTCTTTTTATCCTAATTGATTTTCAGTTGCTTGGGGACAAGCAACAATTTAAGTTTGGTGTTGTGATGAGCGGATAATTTATACGCTTTTTGGCATTATTTTTAGGTAGTTTTTAGTAAGTTCAAGCTACTTTTAGGTTAGTTTTTATGTTAAATTCACATTTCTGGACTTTACTATGCGTTTGTGTGTTTTTTTGTGATTTCAGGTAATTTCTGGCTGAAATTGAGGGACTTAAGCAAAACTCTGAAAAAGGCTGACAAAAGGACTGCTGATGCTGTTGGAATCTGACCTCCCTACACTCGAAATGGATTTTCTGGAGCTACAGAACTCCAATTGGCGCGCTCTCAATGGCGTTGGAAAGTAGACATCCAGAGCTTTCCAGCAATATATAATAGTTCATATTTTATTCGGAAATTGACGACGTAACTTGGCGTTGAACGCCAAGTACATGCTGCTGTCTGGAGTTAAACGCCAGAAACACGTCATGATCCGGAGTTGAACGCCCAAAACATGCTATAACTTGGAGTTCAACTCTAATAAACGCCTCAGCTCGTAGATAGATCAAGCTCAACCCAAACATACACCAAGTGGGCCCCAGAAGTGGATTTATGCATCAATTACTTACTCATGTAAACCCTAGTAGCTAGTCTAGTATAAATAGGATAAGTTACTTTTGTATTAGACATCTTTTGACAGTTTAATCTTTGACTGTTTTAGTCTTTGATCATTTGGTCTTTTGATCATTCAGGGGGCTGGCCATTCGGCCATGCCTGAACCTTTCAGTTATGTATTTTCAACAGTGGAGTTTCTGCACACCATAGATTAAGGGTGTGGAGCTCTGCTGTACCTCAAGCTTCAATACAATTACTATTACTTTTTATTCAATTCTCTTTTATTCTCAAGATATACGTTGCACAACACTTTGATGAATGTGATGATCCGTGACACTCATCATCATTCTCACCTATGAACGCACGTGACTGACAACCACTTCCGTTCTACTTTAGGCCGGGCGCATATCACTTAGATTCCCCAACAGAATCTTCGTGGTATAAGCTAGATAGATGGCGGCATTCATGGGGATCCGGAAAGTCTAACCTTATCTGTGGTATTCCGAGTAGGATCCTGGGAATTCGGAAAGTCTAATCTTGTCTGTGGTATTCCGAGTAGGATTCCGGTATTGAACGACTGTGACGAGCTTCAAACTCCTGAAGGCTGGGCGTGATGACAAACGCAAAAGAATCAAGGGATTCTACTCCAACCTGATTGAGAACCGACAGATGATTAGCCGTGCTGTGACAGAGCATTTGGACCATTTTCACTGAGAGGATGGGATGTAGCTATCAACAAGGGTGATGCCTCCAGACGATTAGCCGTGCAGTGACAGCGCATAGGACCATTTTCCCGAGAGGATTAAAAGTAGCCATTGATGATGGTGATGCCCTACATACATCTTGCCATGGAAAGGAGTAAGAAGGATTGGATGAAAGCAATAGGAAAGTAGAGATTCGAGAGGATTCTAGCATCTCCACACGCCTATCTGAAATTCCCACTATTGATCTACATAAGTATTTCTATCCTTTTTTATTTTATTTATCTTTTAATTATCTAATCCAATTACATTTGACCCTATGAATCCACTTAACTGAGATTTAAAAGGTGACCATAGCTTGCTTCATACCAACAATCTCTGTGGGATCGACCCTTACTCACGTAAGGTATTACTTGGATGACCCAGTACACTTGTTGGTTAAGTTGAATGGAGTTGTGTCCACACATAGTAGAAAAAGCAATGAATTTTACAAAATACAATAACAAAAGAATCACAATTTTGTCCACCAGTAATCAATTGTTAGATCATTATGAACATGTCCAACCACAACATCTAGCTAGTCACCTGATCCAACGAAGAATAGATATGCTCACTAGAAGTACCACCATAGATATCCTTTTGATGGGCGTAGATCGAATGCATGGTGTATAAAAAGGTGATGGTCTACTGGGCCTCCCACATCTTGTACCAGCCCTCAAGTAATAAGGGTACCACTCGCCCTTACCAAGTCTACCATCATGTCCATGCAGCTGAGTAATGTCCAATGGCCTCATCGAAATATGCTGCAAACTGCCAAACTACCTCATAACGCGATCTACCTGGTGTCACTCCTTGATCCCAAAGCACGAAAGTGGACGCACCACAAGGTGGAAATAAAATAAAGTGAATGAACAATGTAAATATATTTAACTATAATTAAGATTGATTACATACGTGACAAATATTAATGTTGTTCAGCACCCCTCTCCAAGACCAAAGCCTAGTCTCTACAGCGTCATTGCGTGACTCATGACCCACCCATCTGTTATAAATTTATTTATTAAAATTTACACAACAATAAAAATGAAAATGAAACAGCATTTCTTAAATGCGTATAATACCTCTCTATAAAATAAAATCGTCACAGATCAAATCCACTAGGTCGACAGCTAGGGATGTGATGATATGTCCAGGATAGAAGCAACCCCTCGCATCCATCCAAGTTTTGCTGTCTATAGTCGGTTGCACGACACATTTGGCGATAAGCATAGCTAAACCCTAAGATAATTAGCCACTATGGTCCAGATCCTCCAATAGAGGTAACCACTTCATGTGTCTGCGGGACTCGAACGCGTCTGGAAACAAAATGCCCCTAAGATATGCACTATATACCCTCGGGTGTATTGAAGTAGTCGCACGTCTGTCGCATTGCCAGTCAGGTCACCATATACAGTCTCTTTTAACCACGATAAGTTGACGATCCATTTATTCCGTGTCTATTTGTGGTTTGGGCATGGTACATGTCCCAGTAACTGCTGACATAGGTCTTCCATGGACTGTCCGTTGTAGAATTGTTTCCATCCATCAATGAAGCCGCAAAAAGGATCTCTATCAACATTGAGACACACCTGATATGCCACATCCTATAAGGTAATGGTCATTTCCCCACACGGTAGATGAAAAGTGTGAGACTCTGGTCGTCATCTCTGAACCAAGGCAGAGACTAAAGTCCAATCATGGTTCCACTCAACCATGTAAGCCACATGCTTGAAACCAGCTTGTTTGAGGTGTATTCGAATACATTTTCTAGATCTCGCTAATAAATTCTGACACATTCGTAACACCTATTAGACTAAAAACATAAAATTTTATGTGAAATTCATGTTTAAAATAATACACATTTATATTAAAGACATAACTTAAGTATTATACCAATTGGTCAAGTTTGCCAGCAATATACTCTGACTAGTCTAATCTATAAGGGTGTCCTCATAGCCTAATAAGTCATGGTCTATCAAAGTAGCTAAAATAAAATATTTACAAAATTAACATCAATAATTTTCAGCTAACACCCTATATTTTTACAACAAATAATAACATTACCAATAAAAACTACAAAAATTTAATGGAAATGGTTAAATAATTAATATCAATAATGTCAAATAATTAAAATTAAAAAGTACAAAAATTACAACATATTAAATATACACTAATTTTTTAAATAATTAACTCTAAATAATTCTTATCACAAAATAATTAACAAAATATCTCTAATGCTTACCACTAATTTCTAAATAATTAAATCTAAATAATCATCTCTACATTCTTAAATAAATAACTCAAAATAATTATCTTTATATATTTAAATAATTAATTCTAAATAATTACCGCTATATTTCTAAATCATTAACTCAAAATAATTATAACAAAATTTCTAAATAATTAACTATAAATAATTATTTATATATTTCTACAATATTAACTCAATAATTAACTCTATATTTATAAATAATTATACATAACTAATTTTTACAAAAATATCTATTCTAAATATAAAAAAATAACATTAAATAAATTACATAAAAAAAACAAGTTAAAAATAAAAGTAATTTTATAAAAGTAATAAAACTAGAGAGAGAGAGAGAGAGAGTTGTATTTTTGCTCTGTCCGACTCTACTCCGTCCTATAATAATTCGCATAGAACTATAATTATTAAAATTCAACAAATAAAATTAAAATTTAAAATTTATATAACCATCATCACATATATAACCAGTGGCGAAACCAAAATTAAATATTGGGGGGCCAATTTTATAATTATTTTCAATTTTGTTAAGAATTTATAATATTCTTAACTCTAGATTTTTTGCATGATTTAATTATTTTATTAATTCTTATAGTTTAATAAAATTTTTAATTTGTTCTTTATAATGTAAAATTTTATAATTGAATTTTTATATTAGATAAAATGATAAATTAGGTCCATCAAACTATTTTAATTAAAAAATACAAAATATTTTGAAAATTTTATTTTTGCGTCTAATATAGAATGCATTATGAAATATTCTAAAAGTAAATATTCTAATATTTTATATTTTATGATAAAAAATAACAACTAATAAAAAACTAATTACAAACTTTTGTTTAATATAAAAATAATTATATATTTTAAAGTATAAAATTTAGTTAAAATTTTAATAAAATTACAAGAACTAATAAAATTATTAAATCTTATTATAATTAATTTATTAGTATCTATAAAATTATTATTTAAAAAAAATAAAAATAGATAAATGTATGTTAAAATTATGTTTAATAAACATAAAAAAAGCTGAAAATAAATAATAATTTAGTATATATATAAATTAAATTAAAGTAAATCTGTCTATATAATATAAATTAAATAGTTCAATATTATTAATCATGTTACTAATTATTTTACATATTATATATTATATGTTCTGGGGTGGGTATTGCTTAAATCCAATTCTACTCCGCTACAAATTTGTCTCGAACCGGATAATTATCCTCTCCGAGCAAGAAAAGACGGGATATATAAATACTGTGGGTTCGGATACATGTTGTCATTCCTAGAAGTGAGAAAAGGTTTTTTTTTTTTCACTAAAGTGAGAAATGAGGACAGTATGATTTTTATAGGTCATCTAAAATTTGCCACACTAACATGCGAATTTGTTGCTTTTCATGAAATTCGCCATTTAACTGGGCAAATTTTTTCTAAAATCCGCAAGTTCGTCGATGTATTAGGTGAACTTGTTGCTGCGATAAAAAAATAAATCTCAAAAAATAAAAGTAAAAAAATTAGTCGTGAAAAATGATGTTTTTAATTTTATTTCAGAAAAAATCTTGCATGCAAAAGATCGAAATTTTAGCTCTTTGTTTTTTCTTTTTTAAAACTTTTCGTCGGTTAACCAAAAATTTGTTAAAAAGTTTATTTAGTGTAGAATTACCAAATTTGAATGATGAAAACATTATATTTTTTCAATTATCCTATAAAAATTATATTAAAATCTAATTTTTAAATTCTTTTTAGTATATATATTTAATTATTTTTGTCACTTTCAAAATTTTTAGAGTATTTTTATCATTTTGATATTTTTAAAATATTTTTATCAATGCTTACAATTTTTGAAGAATATTTTTAGTGATTTACTCAATTAAAATATAATCTAAATATGTGTTGAAAGGAATGTACTACTCTAAAAAACAGTTTGATGACCGATCCCATTTTTAGACAGTATTCCACCATTCACTTTTATAAATTATCTTGTTTAAACAAATTTATCTTTACATTTCGTGAAAAAAATAATAATTCACACATTTTCTAAGAACCAACAAAATAAATCTTAATAAATTTTCAAAACATCTTTTTTGGTGTAATTTGTTTTTTTTTTTTAAACATATATATATTGCCTACAGTTTTTTTATTTTAGAATATTTGTCGCGTAAAAACTCAAATGAGAATTGAGGGTTTTTTTTTGTCTTGCGAATTGAGGTTTTTGTTTCTGGTCAGTAAAAGTAAATTGGGTTAGGCGATAGCAAAAAAGAGCTAATTTTTGTTTTGGGCCTCAGAGCGAGTTCTGTAGTTGTGAAGAATCAAGATTGAAGTGTTGATACAAGACGTGTCCACATGCATTACCGCTTTATTTCAGCTTAGAAAGCCCAGTTTGATGAAAATAACTGAGAGAGCCCAATTGTTGATGAAAATAACCTCCTTGATTTGATCTTTGGTAGTAGTTAATAAGCTTTTGTTCTTGATGCTTAAGTTTTCATTTGATTCTACCTTTAATTTTGTCTGGCTGAGCAGCTGTTGTATATAGATTTGAATTGAAGGTTGTTATTAGAATCTAATCTTAGATTTTATGCAAGTGAGAATACATACACATACATCTCTGTTGTTAGCCTTTTTTTGATTTATTAAGTTCGTTGGATAAAATTACATGGATGATGACTTTATATTTAATATATAGGAAGTACTAAAAGGTTTTAGTTTCACTTTCATTTAATGTTATTTTATTTTATGAGAAGAAAAGAGGAAAGAAGCGATGGTCATCTTTTGTGGCAGTCCTGTGTTTGGAGCTAGCTATCTTGCACCTAAGCACATTGGTGGTTATGATGGCAAAGTCACATGATATGGACATGATTTTTTGTTTGCGTTTATTGTGTGTTAAAATACAGTATAAATTGAGACAGACACATTTTGAATGAATCTGAAATACATTATTTTAAATTTTACAATAATGATAGGAAATAGTAACTCAACATTATTTTATTTAACTTAATATATATAATTTTACTTATGTAATATTTAGAATTATATATTTATTAAATCTAATATTATTCAATAATTTTAGCAATAATTAAGTAAAATAACTTTAGACTTTCTTTGATTGATTTTGTATTGTCTTCCATATATTTTTGTCAATTTTAATATACATCTCAAAGGGAAAATATACTAATTATTAATAACCCTATTTAAAATGGCAAATTCTAATATAAAAATATTTCAGTAATTATAGTAATTATATAAATATTATTAAAATCAAAGTTATATTTTTTAAATTTTGATAATATTTTTTTATAATTTAAATTAAAAAATATCATTATTATTAAATAATAAAAGAATATTACTTTAATTTTAGTAATATTTTTTTAAGACACGGTAATTATCATATAGCATAGACATCTTAATTATTGTATCATTTACAATATTTTTGTAGTCGGTATCTTATTTCACCCGGTGACTCATTTTAAATGCTACTTTAATTTATGCTATCAAACCCTACAAGCCAGTAACGAACCACAAATGACAAAACCCATCTTCACACATATCATAATCATAGTACTCTAAGTTTAAAAGCTCTCAACTGGCGGTCAAACCCACTCGAATGGAAAGTGACTAACCACCTAGCCACTACAAAACCCTACAATAATAAATAATAGTCCTGCTGGTCCTACAAATTATTGGAATAAATTTTTATTAAAAATTAAATACTACAGAATTCTTGTGAATAGGAAAAAAAATAATGGCTAAATTATGGTTGTATTGTACCTATATATATTTTTTTTCTCAATTTAAGGTCGTTTTTGGCATATTGGATAAAAATCTCAGATTTCTTTTGTTTCTTTTAGCCATTACATAATTCATTATATAAATATGACTAATTCTATGATATTTATGAATTAATGTCTAAATTTTATCTAATTTATTTTTTATAACAAATTTTAAAACTTTTAGAATTATTTATTTTTATATTATTTAAATTAAATATTAATTTTAAATTTTTTAATAAATTAAACATTATTTTTTAGATACTATAACAATCACATAAAAATATACCTTAATAAAATAATGGATAATATTACCTAAAATATAATAAATCATTCTCAAGCATGCATTAACAATTCATACAAAGTAAAAGTTGTAAACCCGTTAAATTAGTAAATAATTAGTTAATAATTAAATCTTAATAAGAAAAATTAAAAATGTAAATATTATATTAAATTATGATAGAATTAATTAAAACAAGAATTTCGACACTAATTTAAAAAAAATTTAACCCAAAATTAGGCTGAACGGGTCAAACCTGATAAACCGGATCCAAAATAGGTCCAAGGCCCAATCCAGCTCATAACACTTAAGCAAAACATAACTTCCTTTCTCCCCTCTCCTTATTCACGCTGCAAACCTGGTGGGAAAGGGGGAAGGAAGACAAAACTCTTACATTGATTTTCAATCACCATAACTTTCCGCTCTGAGCTTTGATCGCTGTACTGTTTGCAATCACGCATCCAGCATGTCGAATTCTACGATTCTATCAGATCAATTTCATAAGTAAGCTTCAACTTCATCTCAGTTTCTCTACCTCTTTGATTTTCAAAAATTGTGAGTCTCTATGTTGAGATTTTGTCGATTTTAGTTCTCTAGTTCAAATTAGCTTGTGGAGCTTGTCGGATTTAGTTTGTTTAGTCCGTGGGCACGGTAAGGATCCTAAACCCTAGTTATTTCTTGTTTTGATTATGTTGGATATTGAGTTGTTGGGTATATGTATGTATATATATGTGTTAGGTGTATGAATGCATGATATGGAGTCCTTGGAATCATTGGAAGCTTGATTTGAGAGCTTGGTGGGTGTTAGAGTTGAATTTTGGTGATTGAAGCCTTGACCTTTTGCATAAGTTTGTTGCCTTAGATAATAAGTGGAACTCGGCCAAGGTATGGTTTAGGTTTTACGTATATAAATATAATGTTCTGTGAAGACTTAGGCTAGTTGACTATAAGATAGGAATGAATATATGAGTATGTAAATTGATTAGTGTTTCATGATAAATGTTGAGTTTTGGTTTAATAGTTGATATTGAGGTGGGACTACTAAGTGATGAATTATTGATGCTTGTAAGTTGGGAAAGAAATGAATATGATTTGTGATTGTTGTAGTTGAAGTTATGAAACTTAGATATGAAATTATGTACATAATGATGAATAATTGATTGAAGGTAGGTTATGGATGACTTCAGTAAAACAAGTAGTATGTAGCTATGTTGAATGTAGGTAATGAAGGTATGAATTGTGTTTGGTTTGGTAAAAATTGAGGTTGGAGGCTTTTTGAAAAAAATTAGTTTTTGGCCGAACTTTGGTGAGTCATAACTTGGCTTCCGAATCCTTAAATGATTTCAAACTGGTTTTATACAAAAATTGGGTTTGTGGAGTTTACGTCGTTCGAAGAACGGAGGAAAAATGATTTAAAACGAAAAAGTTATGCACGTCGGAAGTTGGAATTAAAAAGGTTGGAATTCTGCAGCTTTTCATACTTATGCAAATTTTTGAAAAAACTTATGCTGGCGTACGCGTGACCTGGCATTTGCGTACGCGTTTAGCTGCTCACGACGCGACCAACCCTTTCGGGTTGGGATTCTCGCGTACGCATGACCAGGGATTTGTGTACGCGTCCAGTCGCTCGCGATACAACCAGCCCTTGCGGGCTAGGATCCACACGTACACGAGTAGGGGTATGCGTGCACGAGCAAGCCTTTTTTGCACGCCTACGCATACGCGTGGCCCTTGTTTCAACAAAAATAGATTTTTGTGTTTTTAGGTCAAACTTCAAGCTTCTAAACCTCTATTTTCACTCTTTTAGCCCCAGATCATAGTAATTACTCTAGTAGTAAGTTGAAGCTAGAAAATAGAGGTAACTTAGGGATAAAGTAAAGGTTAAAAGTGATGAGTTATATGAGGACAATGTGTATGTATGATGGCTATATGATGCCATGGCTATGATGAATGATTATGTAATGAATATGAATGGTTATGATAATTATGCGGCTTATGAATTTAATGTTATCTGAGACACGAGTTTTCCTGGGTACAGAACCGTGGCTTGCCTCCACATGTTCCAGGTTGAGATTCGATACTCTATTGATCCTACATCGTAAGGGTGACCGGCACGTATAAATTCCTGGGATTAGATATCCCCCATTGAGTAAGTTATATATGAATGAATGAATGTATGAATTACGAATGAAATGAGAAAAAGCTATGCATAGACTCATGGGGATGCGCGACGAGGACAACCTAAGGGTTTTGGACTTGTCGGGTTGGCTTGATAACCGACAGATGAGCCTCATCAACCATAGGACAGGCATACAGCATGTGCATTTTGTTTGTTTGTTTGCTATGCATACTTGGAAATGCCTAATTGAGTATATATTATGCTAATTGTTATATTTGCTACTTGCACTACCTGCTGGTGGACGAAATTGTGATTCATTCTTTTCACTTCAACAATCCTAGGTAATGGCTCCAAAAACTTGGTGTCAATGCCATGGTTCACAACTTCGCACAACTAACCAGCAAGTGCACTGGGTCGTCCAAGTAATACCTTACGTGAGTAAGGGTCGATCCCACGAAGATTGTTGGTATGAAGCAAGCTATGGTCATCTTGTAAATCCCAGTCAGGAGGATAAAATTATGGAATTTATAAAATCAAATATGATTAATAAAAATAAATAGAAAATAAAATGGATAGAGATACTTATGTAAATCAATAGTGGAAATTTCAGATAGGCGTATGGAGATGTTGTGCTCCTCTTGAATCTCTACTTTCTTATTACATTCATCCAATCCTTCTTACTCCTTTCCATGGCAAGCTGTATATAGGGCATCACCGTTGTCAATGGCTACATCCCATCCTCTCAGTGAAAACGTTCCTATGCTCTGTCACAGCACGGCTAATCATCTGTCGGTTCTCAATCAGGTTGGAATAGAATCCCTTGATTCTTTTGCGTTTGTCATCACGCCCAGCCTTCAGGAGTTTGAAGCTCATCACAGTCATTCAATCCCATAATCCTACTCGGAATACCACAGACAAGGTTTAGACTTTCCGGATCCTCATGAATGCCACCATCTATCTAGCTTATACCACGAAAATTCTGTTGGGGAATCTAAGAGATATGCGCCCGGCCTAGAGTAGAACGGAAGTGGTTGTCAGTCACGCGCGTTCATAGGTGAGAATGATGATGAGTGTCACGGATCATCACATTCATCAAAGTTAAGTGCAACGTATATCTTGGAATAAGAATAAAAGAGAATTGAATAGAAAGTAATAGTAATTGTATTGAAACTTGAGGTACAGCAGAGCTCCACACCCTTAATCTATGGTGTGTAGAAACTCCACCGTTGAAAATACATAAGTGAAAGAGGCTCAGGCATGGCCGAATGGCCAGCCCCCAAAACGTGGTCACTGGATCAAAATACAATCCAGGATCAAAAACCAAGATGATAATATGATATTAAAGAGTTCTATTTATAATAAACTAGCTACTAGGGTTTACATAAGTAAGTAATTAATGCATAAATCCACTTCTGGGGCCCACTTGGTGTATGTTTGGGCTGAGCTTGATCTATCCACGAGCTAAGGCTTTTCTTGGAGTTGAACTCCAAGTTATAACGTGTTTTGGGCGTTCAACTCCGGATCATGACGTGTTTCTGGCGTTTAACTCCAGACAGCAGCATGTACTTGGCGTTCAACGCCAAGTTACGTCGTCAATTTCCGAATAAAGTATGAACTATTATATATTGCTGGAAAGCTCTGGATGTCTACTTTCCAATGCCGTTGAGAGCGCGCCATTTGGAGTTCTGTAGCTCCAGAAAATCCATTTCGAGTGCAGGGAGGTCAGATTCCAACAGCATCAGCAGTCCTTTTGTCAGCCATTTTCAGAGTTTGGCTCAAGTCCCTCAATTTCAGCCAGAAATTACCTGAAATCACAGAAAAACACACAAACTTATAGTAAAGTCTAGAAATGTGAATTTAACATAAAAACTAATGAAAACATCCCTAAAAGTAGCTTGAACTTACTAAAAACTACCTAAAAACAATGCCAAAAAGCATATAAATTATCCGCTCATCACAACACCAAACTTAAATTGTTGCTTGTCCCCAAGCAACTGAAAATAAAATAGGATAAAAAGAAGAGAATATACTATAAATTTAGAATATCAATGAATATAATTCTAATTAAATGAGCGGGACTCGTAGCTTTTTGCTTCTGAACAGTTTTGGCATCTCACTTTTTCCTTTGAAGTTTTGAATGATTGGCTTCTCTAGGAACTTAGAATTTCAGATAGTGTTATTGATTCTCCTAGTTAAGTATGTTGATTCTTGAATACAGCTACTTTTTGAGTCTTGGTCGTGGCCCTAAGCACTTTGTTTTCCGGTATTACCACCGGATACATAAATGCCACAGACACATAACTGGGTGAACCTTTTCAGATTGTGACTCAGCTTTGCTAGAGTCCCCAGTTAGTGGTGTCCAGAGCTCTTAAGCACACTCTTTTGCTTTGGATCCTTTTTACCCTTGCCTTTTGGTTTTAAGGGCTATTGGCTTTTTCTGCTTGCTTTTTCTATTTTTTTTCAAAATATTTTTTTTCGCCAATTATTTATTTATTTATTTATTATTTTTTTCGCCATTCACTGCTTTTTCTTGCTTCAAGAATCAAATTCATGATTTTTCAGATTGTCAATAACATTTCTCCTTGTTCATCATTCTTTTAAGAGCCAACAATTTTAATATTCATAAACAACAAGATCAAAAATATGCACTGTTTAAGCATTCATTCAGAAAGCAAAAAGTATTGTCACCACATCAATATAATTAAATTAAATTCAAGGATAAATTCGAAATTCATGTACTTCTTGTTCTTTTGAATTAAAACATTTTTCTTTTAAGAGAGGTGAAGGATTCATGAAACTATTCATAATCTTTAAGGCATAGTTACTACATACTAATGATCATGAAGTAGAGACACAAAATATAGATAAACATGAAGGATAAAAACTGAAAAAACAGAGAAAATAAGAACAAGGAATGAGTCCACCTGAGTGAGGGTGGCGCCTTCTTGAAGATCCAATGGTACTTTTTGAGCTTCTTTATGTCTTTTCCTTGCTTCTGTTGCATGATCCCTAGTGATTTTGGTGTTTTTATCTTTATTTGCTCCCAATAGTTGTGTGGAGGATAATTTATCCCCTGAGGTATCTCAGGGATCTCTTGATTTGCAGTCAAATATTCTACCACTGAGCTATAGACCCTTTAGATGAGTCTTTCTATCTCCCATGACTCGGAGGTGGAAGCTTTTTGTCTTTCCTTTTTCTCTTCTTTTTTTTCTTTTTTTTTTTTTGAGGTTTCTCTGAATTGTTGATTTTTTAGTTTCTCTTGACTTCTTCTTCAGAGTCCTTTTAGGTTCATGATCTTCTTCAATAAGAATGTTCTTGTCCTTGCTCCTGCTCATATAGGGAAGAAGAGAACAAGAAAAGAAAGAGGAATCTTCTATGTCACAGTAAAGAGGTTCCTTATTGTTAGTAGAAGAAGAAAGGAATAAAAGTGGAGAATCCAATCACAATGGTGAGGATAGAGGCAGTGATTGGAGATGAAGAGAGGTGAAGAGAAGTGTTAGTAAATAAATAAAATAAATAGAAAGAGATGAGGGGGAGAGAAATTCGAAAATAATTTTGAAAAATGGGTTTAGTGATTTTCGAAAATTAAAACTAAAATTTGAAACAATTAATTAATTAAAAAGAATTTTTAAAAAAGAGGGAGGTATTTTCGAAAATTAGAGAGGGAAAAGTAGTTAGGTGGTTTTGAAAAAGATAAGAAACAAACAAAAAGTTAATTAGTTAGTTGAAAAAAGATATTAAAATCAATTTTGAAAAGATAAGAAGATAAGAAGTTTAGAAAAGATATTTTAAAATTTTTTTTTGAAAAAGATAAAATTTTGAAAAAAATATGATATAAAAGATATGATTTAAAAAGATATGGTTTTGAAAAGATAAGTTTGAAATTAGTTTTGAAAAAGATTTGAATTTTAAAATCACAAGAAATCACAAGATATGTTTCTAGAACTTAAGATTTGAATCTTTCTTAACAAGAAAGTAACAAACTTGAAATTTTTGTATCAAAACATTAATTTTTGATGCAATTTTCGAAAATATGATGTAAAGATAAGAAAAAGATTTTGAAAATATTTTGAAAAAGATTTTTGAAATTTTCGAAAATGATGAAAAAATGGAAAAGATATGATTTTTGAAAAAGATTTTAAAAAGATAAGATTTAAAAAGATAAGATATTTTTTTGATTTTTGAAATTTTTTTTGATGAGAGAGAAAAACACTAAAAATACTCGATGCATGAAAATTTTGGATCAAAACACATGATGCATGCAAGAACACTATGAATGTCAAGATGAACACCAAGAACACTTTGAAGATCATGATGAACATCAAGAACATATTTTTGAAAAATTTTCAAGAAAAGAAAACATGCAAGACACCAAACTTAGAAATTTTTTATGTTTAGACTCTATGAATGCAAGAATGCATATGAAAAACACCATACAACACAAAACAAGAAAATATGAAGATCAAACAAGAAAGTTCATCAAGAACAACTTGAAGATCATGATGAACACTATGAATGCATGAATTTTTTCGAAAATTTTATGCAAGAAAAAGATGAACATGCAATTGACACCAAACTTATGACTTGACACAAGACTCAAACAAGAAACACAAAATATTTTTTATTTTTATGATTTTCTAATTTTTTTTGTATTTTATTTGATTTTTTTCGTAAAATATATAGGAAAAATAAAATAAGAAATTCAAAAAATTTTAATATGAATTCCAGGAATCTTCGCAATGTTAGTTTAAAGCTCCAGTCCAGGAATTAGACATGGCTTAATAGCCAGCCAAGCTTTTGTGAAAGCCCCGGTCCAAAACACTAGACATGGCCAATGGCCAGCCAAGCTTTAGCATACAGCTAATAATCAAATTAGCTTGCCTCTATGAAAGTGGTTTTGAAGCCTCAGTCCAAAAGAATTTAGACATGGCTTTACAGCCAGCCAAGCTTCAACATGCTTCATGAAACTCTAGAATGCATATTAAAAAATTTTGAAAAGATTTTCGAAATTTTTTTTAATAAAAAAAAATTACCTAATTTGAGCAACAAGATGGACCGTCAGTTGTCCATACTCGAACAATCCCCGGCAACGGCGCCAAAAACTTGGTGGACGAAATTGTGATTCATTCTTTTCACTTCAACAATCCCAGGTAATGGCTCTAAAAACTTGGTGTCAATGCCATGGTTCACAACTTCGCACAACTAACCAGCAAGTGCACTGGGTCGTCCAAGTAATACCTTACGTGAGTAAGGGTCGATCCCACGGAGATTGTTGGTATGAAGCAAGCTATGGTCATCTTGTAAATCCCAGTCAGGAGGATAAAATTATGGAATTTATAAAATCAAATATGATTAATAAAAATAAACAGAAAATAAAATGGATAGAGATACTTATGTAAATCAATAGTGGAAATTTCAGATAGGCGTATGGAGATGTTGTGCTCCTCTTGAATCTCTACTTTCTTATTACATTCATCCAATCCTTCTTACTCCTTTCCATGGCAAGCTGTATGTAGGGCATCACTGTTGTCAATGGCTACATCCCATCCTCTCAGTGAAAACGTTCCTATGCTCTGTCACAGCACGGCTAATCATCTGTCGGTTCTCAATCAGGTTGGAATAGAATCCCTTGATTCTTTTGCGTTTGTCATCACGCCCAGCCTTCAAGAGTTTGAAGCTCGTCACAGTCATTCAATCCCAGAATCCTACTCGGAATACCACAGACAAGGTTTAGACTTTCCGGATCCTCATGAATGCCGCCATCTATCTAGCTTATACCACGAAGATTCTATTGGGGAATCTAAGAGATATGCGCCCGTCCTAGAGTAGAACGGAAGTGGTTGTCAGTCACGCGCGTTCATAGGTGAGAATGATGATGAGTGTCACGGATCATCACATTCATCAAAGTTAAGTGCAACGTATATCTTGGAATAAGAATAAAATTGATTTGAATAGAAAGTAATAGTAATTGTATTGAAACTTGAGGTACAGCAGAGCTCCACACCCTTAATCTATGGTGTGTAGAAACTCCACCGTTGAAAATACATAAGTGAAAGAGGCTCAGGCATGGCCGAATGGCCAGCCCCCAAAACGTGGTCACTGGATCAAAATACAATCCAGGATCAAAAACCAAGATGATAATATGATAGTAAAGAGTTCTATTTATAATAAACTAGCTACTAGGGTTTACATAAGTAAGTAATTGATGCATAAATCCACTTCTGGGGCCCACTTGGTGTATGTTTGGGCTGAGCTTGATCTATCCACGAGCTAAGACTTTTCTTGGAGTTGAACACCAAGTTATAACGTGTTTTGGGCGTTCAACTCCGGATCATGACGTGTTTCTGGCGTTTAACTCCAGACAGTAGCATGTACTTGGCGTTCAACGCCACGTTACGTCATCAATTTCCGAATAAAGTATGGACTATTATATATTTCTGGAAAGCTCTGGATGTCTACTTTCCAACGCCGTTAAGAGCGCGCCATTTGGAGTTCTGTAGCTCCAGAAACTCCATTTCGAGTGCAGGGAGGTCAGATTCCAACAGTATCAGCAGTCCTTTTGTCAGCCCTTTTCAGAGTTTGGCTCAAGTCCCTCAATTTCAGCCAGAAATTACCTGAAATCACAGAAAAACACACAAACTCATAGTAAAGTCTAGAAATGTGAATTTAACATAAAAACTAATGAAAACATCCCTAAAAGTAGCTTGAACTTACTAAAAACTACCTAAAAACAATGCCAAAAAGCGTATAAATTATCCGCTCATCACCTGCCTTCTACTTGTGCTTGAAATTGTTTGATTGTCTGTCTCTGCTAAATCATTGGTGATGGAGGAGCGGAGGAAAGGTGGACAGGTTTAGTGTTAAAGTTAGGTTTAAGTTGAGTTTGGAATTCCTTAGAACACCTACCCCATGTGGTTTCTCTTTAGTAACTTGAGTTTTATAAACTGAGTGTCAGCGTTCTAGGATTGCCTCTGGCATTTCCAAGACCTTATATCTTATATGCGTGGCACCTTTACCATGCTGAGAACCTCCGGTTCTCACCCCATACTGTGTTGTTGTTTTCAGATGCAGGTCGAGAGGCACATTGCTAGGCGTCTGGACTGCTGAAGCGGAGTGGTTTCTGGGTTCCTTTTTTATTTAGTTTATGTTTATATGTACTTAACTTTCTTTCCGAATAAGTTGTTTACTTTGTTCCTCTTAGAGGAGAGTTAAGGTTTTATCTTTGTATTTCGGGTTGATGGGAGATGTATATATGTATGTAATATTCTCCGGCCAGCCTTGGCTTCATAGCTTGAGTTAGGAGCTAGTTATTCTGTATCCTTAACTCTCTAATCTCACTTTCTGTTTATTTATACCTATGATCCCTAGATTTCTTAGCACGTAAGTAATCTCGTTTCCTGAGCATTGCGCTTTTTATTTTGTGGACATTGTTTCACCTATTTTTCAAGGCTCCTAGTTATTATGTTCTTTCTACTACTATATGTATATATTTTATTATAGAGGCCGTAATACCACACTACCTCTATTTTACGGCTTAAGCGTAAAGCTCTGTGTGGTAGCGTGTTACAAAAATGAATAATTCGAAGTTAAATTTTGAACAAATAATGATATTTATTTTGAATGATTTTGAATAAAAAAATTTTGGATAACTTATCTTGAATAGAAATGGTAACACTAGTTAAACTTGCGGATATTCATTCCATTTGTATTTGATGTAGGACATATTTTTGATAGGACCAGACAGAATTAAATTTAGGTAATACTCGCCCTTATATATATAATTTACGGACCATTTTAAAAACACTTTCAGTTGATGGATTTTTTTATTTATAAAATAAAAAAATTATTATTTTCTGGGATAAGTATTGTTTTAGTCCCTAACGTCTAGGGTTAGATTCGAAACCATCCCTTACTTAATTTTTTATTTAGAATCGTCATTAATGTTGTATTTGGTATTAAAATTGTTCTTTTTGACCATTTTACCCTTCTATGCTCTCACCTCTCTAACTTCAAACTCTATCTTCTTCACTCCACCGTCACAACACAAAACATACACAACGCAGCTCATATTCTTTCTCCTTCTTCACACACAGCCATCACTCTTCTTCTTCTTCTTCTTCTTCTTCTTCTTCTTCTTTCTTCTCCATCACACACAACTACCACACATACTTTACCTCGACAGCGACCTCCACCCCGATGGTGCAGGGACCTCCACCCCGACGGCACGGCGACGTCCAAGTGCGCAGCGGCCAATGACGACCTTCACCTCGACGATGCTGTGACCTCTAAGAGCAGTAGCGGCCAACGACAACCTCTAAGAGTAATAGCGGCGACCTCCATGCTTTTTATAAGATAAAGTTTCATTCTTTTTGTTTTAAAAAGAATCTGAATATATTACTGTTGTTAGATTTGAAGAATTTGATGTTGTTCATCATAATCCCTAATTCCTTAATTTTTATTGTTGGTTTTATTCTTGTTCTTATTTTTGAATTTTTGAATTTTTGAATTGCTGTTATTTTTTTTATTTTTTGTTTCTCTCTAATTTTTGTTCTTTTTCTTGAATTTGATTGTTCTTGGTAACTAAAATTATAGATGTTTTATTTTTGTAATTGGAGATGAATTTAAGTATTTTTAATTCATATAATTGGATTTTGTTAATTGTATTAAGATTTGAACTTTTGATTTTGTTAATGGAAGAGGAATTTGTTCTTCTGGAAAAAGAAAAACAAGAATAGAATTTGTTCTCCTGGAAGAAGAAGAACAAGAAGAATGAAATGGTGAAAAAAGGGTATTTTTGTCATTTAGAAAAAAAATTATTTAAAAGGACGATTTTAAAATCAAATACAACATTAAGGACGATTCTAAATAAAAAATTACATAAGGGACGGTTTCGATTCTGACCCTAAATGTTAGGGACCAAAACAATACTTATCCCTTCTTTTCCCAAATACGATTTTTGAACCTTAATTCCTCAAATACAATTTTTTTTATATTTGGGCAAGTTTGCCGGATCCCGACGAACTCTAAAAAAATTAGTACCCTCTCCCGAACTCTCATTAAAGTTTTTAAAACACACGTTGTTAATCCATATCATCTTCTTTAAAAGAGTATATAGATCTACAAATAGTATTTAGGAGTACACAAAAATACACAGACAACAAGCATGGCTTCTTCAATGATTTTTTTAAATTATAAATTAAAAAAAAAGCCATATTCAACAATGGCAACCATTATTATCGTCTCAAAAAATACACGGGTACGGAATAAGCCATATTTAATAAGGATTTTTTTAATTATAAATTTAAAAAAATAACTATTTTCCAAAAATAAAATACGACTTATTCGTGTGTACTCTTGTGTACTCTTATATTGTCTGTGTATTTTTGTATACTCCTACGTACTGTTTATAGATATATATACTCTTCTGAAAAAGATGATATGAATTAAAAACGTGTTTTTTAAAAATTTTAAGGGGAGTTGGGGGAGGATAAGGCTAACTCTATAATTTTTATAGAGTTCGCCAGGAATTAAGGCGAACTTGCTAAAATTTTTAGAATTCGCTAGGGTCGCCCAAATGCCAAAAAAATCGTATTTAGAGAATTAAAGTTTAAATATCGTGTTTGGAAATGTTCGGTCGTCGGCTTCCGGACAGATCGGGTGAGTAGGTGAGGGAGTGAGGACGCCCCTGCTTTGGCCGTACTGGAGTTGGGTTTGCCGAGTAGCCGAGCACTTGTTGCAGAAGGAGAATGAGGGGGGTGCCACCTACAAAGACACTCCGACGCTCAAGTCAGCGATGTGCAGGCGGGCAAAATGGTTAGGTGAAAGGATACGACGTACCTTGGGAAGGGCAGGTCCTTCCCCATTTATACTGTGTCAGAGGTGGGCCCTGAGGGGACGAGCCCACTTTCCACGAAGATTCCCCCAGCTGTATTGGGGGAATGGTGAGGACGCGTGTCCAGATGTCGTGGCGAACGCTGAGGGCTCGACCGTTCGGGTCGAGTTCCCGATGGGTCGGGCCGACCCGTACGTGGTTTGGGCCAGACGACCTGTACGTGGTTTGGGCCAGACCGTAACAGTGCCCCCACGCCGATAATCAGCCGTATAGGCTGTTGGCGGCGAGTCTTCTATCATCGTTGTCGTTTGGTCGGCCGTTCGTGTGGGAGACGCGCTGCCCGCCTGCGTGCCCGTTCGTGGTTCGGGGCGTTCCTTCTTCGCCTCGTTTCTCGCGCGGGGCATTAAATGCCCATAAAAGATTGAAAAACCCCATGTGTGCAAAGACAATTTTGCCCCCAGGTCTTTCGCGCTTCCACTAGAGCGGTTTTGAACAGTTTTATATTTCCACTCTTCTTCTATCTACTTGCCTTTCTGATCATACCTCCCCATTCGTCCTTCTTGCGCCCTTATCATTCAAAAAGTTGTTTACATTGCTCTAGTGTGCTTCGTCCTTCTTGGAATTTCCTCAATTCATTCAGGTAACTGCTTTCTCTTTTTTCTATTTTTCCTCATCACTTCAACGGTTATTTGCATGTCTGCTATGATCATTTCCCATGTGCTTGTTCTTTTCTTGTTGTTCATGGGTGCATTTTCATGGGTGCGCTATTTTTTCTTTTGTTGACTGTGGCGTGTCATGGGGGGTTTGCATTTCTGTTCTGGTTTTAGTTTGTTTGGTCCCCTCTGTGGTCACGGCACGTGGGGTTTCTTTGGGTGTTTCCCGGATTCCGACCTTACGGACTAACCGCGCGGTGCCCCCACTGTAGGTATGCCTCGTGTCGTTAGCCGAGCTTCTAGCTCCGCCGCGGGTTACGACCCGTATGCATGGGTGGTTTCCGATCTCAGGAACTCTCCCAATCAGATGGGTGAGGAGGAGCTCACGGAATTCCGCCAGGCCGAATATCTATGTGGGGGTACCGACGAGGAGGCGAACTATGATGTCTATGTTCCCGCCCCTCATGAGCGGCTATATGAGATTAATTTCAATGCCCCCCGGGTTGCCGATTGGATTTGGTTCTACAAGGCCATGTTCACTCAGGTCGGAGTCCGCATCCCCTTTTCCCCCTTCCAGATGAGCCTCCTAAACCGGATTTCCGTGGCACCATCTCAATTGCATCCGAACAGCTGGGCGTCCATTCGCTGCTTTGAGATGGTGTGCGAATATCTAGAGCTACCGACCTCTGTCGACGTCTTCCTTTTTTTCTTTAATCTAACTAATCCTTCCAAGGAGGGAAAACACAAGAAGGGTTTCATGTCCTTCCGGTCTGCCCAGGGTCTGAGGATCTTTGGCTTGTTCGAGGACTCTTATCATGGGTTCAAGGACAAGTATTTTAAGGTCCGTCCGGCTAAGGGTCGTCATCCTTTTTGGTTATCTTTGGAGAAGGAGCGCCTCATCCCGACGTATTGGAGTTTCGGGGCGGGGTCTAATCCTTTTATCAAGGTTACTTATAAAGGGATGTCGACCGTGGATCGGCGGGTAGCCGACATCTTGTGGGCAGTTCTTGGAAAAAATAACGTGAATCCCCATCTCCTTATGGGAAATCGTGAGGCTGCCAGAGATTATGTTTGTGAGTTCCTCTTGCCGTGTGGTCACTTGTTTAAATTTTCCTATTGCTTCTTTTACTTGACTTGTTCGTTTTTCAAATTGTTTTGTAGTGGGACTTTCTGCCGAGGTGACCGGCATGGACAACTTATATCAAACCTTTCTTCAGGATGACGAGGGTGAGGAGGCCGTAGGACAACAGGCAACAGTTCCTCCAGAAGTACCTGCTGCCGACGTTGACGCGTCCGCAAAGGCCGCCACCCCGACTTCCGCCGCCACCCCGACTTCCGCGACTCTGATTCCTCCAGAAATTGCTATTCCTGGGCACTCGTCTTCCTCTCGTCGGGAGGAGGAGGAAGACTTGTCCGTCATTCCTACTCCCAAAAGACAGAGGTCCCAGTCTAGTCCTGAGGGTGTTTTGACTGTTATGGAAAGGAACTTTGATGCTGGGACGTTCATAGATGCCCAACTGCTTCCGGGCACAGAGGATCATTTCCATGGCACCGACCTCTCGGGCCAGGCTCGGTGGATGTACCGTACGCTTCTTCGCGGCGCGGCCATAGCCAGGAAGGCGGAGTTTGAACTTTCTGGTATGGCCTCGCTTCGTCGGAAGCTCGAGTCCTCTGTTGATGCCAATAATAAGTACAAAACTCAAGTTAAAACACTTCAGGATCAGCTGGTTGAAGCGGGAAATAAGGTTGATGCTGCTGAGAAAAAGGCTGCTTTGGCAGAGGAGAAATTGAAGACTGCCGATGCCTCTGTATCCCGTCTAACGGAGCAGGAGACGACCTTGAAGAGCCAATTGAGTGCCGCGCAGAGTCGGGTGTCTGTTCTGGAGAAAGAGCGGAACGAAGCAGCAGCGGCTGCCAAGGTTGCTCGGGAGGAAGCCGAGTTGTTCAAGCAAAAGCATAAGGAAGTCAAAGAGCAGGGCAAGAATGCAATTTTCATGACCGAAGAGGCCCTCAAAGCTCAGGTGAAGATCGTTTCTCCGGACTTCGATGTGTCATCTATCGGAGTTTTCAAGACCATTAAGGATGGCAAAGTTGTTGATATGCCGAAAAAGTGATGTTTGTATTATTTGAACTTTTTGTTGAACCTTTGTTATTACGACTTTGGTGCCCGTTAGTGGGTTTGTGGGTTTGTTTGCCCGTAGGTTAAACTTCTTGTTTTATTCATCGTCGATTTACTTCGCGTTTCCGTTTACTCGCGTTGGCCGTTTATGGCGTGCGTTCTTGTTGTGGTCGTTCGCCGTGTTTTTTGAACTGAGGGTCTCCCGGGGTGATCAGTCCCGAGGCCTCGTGTCCTCGTTCTTATAGTGGTCGCTCAAAAGTTAGAAATTAGAAAATGACATAGGCAAATATGGCATGTAGAAATTTGGCAGATTCAATCATTGCAATAAAGATACTGAAGTGTCATTTACAAAATAGACGGCTTACGAATAGAACCTCCTCAAGTTATCCGCATTCCACGTCCTCGGGACCTCCTTGCCGTTGAGTCTTTCTAGTTTGTAGGCTCCTCTCCCGATTACTTCCTTGACTCGATATGGTCCTTCCCAGTTCGCCGCTAGTTTGCCTTCTCCCGGGGTGGATGGGCCAATGTCGTTACGCCTCAAAACGAGGTCGTTTTCTTCGAACTTCCTTTTGAGTGCTTTGGCGTTGTAGCGTAGGGCCATTCTTTGTTTTAGCGCTGCCTCTGCCAGATGGGCCATTTCCCTGGTTTCTTCTATTAGGTCCTTCTCGACGGCTTCGTCTACTCCCTTCAGGAGTAACCGTGGACTTGGCTCTCCGATCTCTACGGGTATCACAGCATCTAACCCGTAGGTTAGTCGAAAGGGTGTCTCTTTAGTGGAGGATTGTTCGGTTGTTCGGTAGGACCATAGGACCGAGGCTAGCTCGTCGGCCCACGCGCCTTTCTTGCTATCTAGCCTCTTCTTGAGCCCTTGTAGGATGACCTTATTTGCGGACTCGACCTGCCCGTTTGTCTGTGGGTGCTCTACCGAGGAGAATCTCTGCTTTATGCCCAGGCCGGTGAGGAATTCTGTAAACTTTTTGTCGGTGAATTGTGTCCCATTGTCTGAGATGACGACCTCCGGGATACCAAATCGTGTTATGACTTGTCTCCACATGAATTTCCTGCAATTGGATGAGGATATGCTGGCCAGCGGTTCAGCCTCTATCCATTTTGTGTAATAGTCGATAGCGACTATGAGGTACTTGACTTGTCCCGGGCCGACGGGAAAAGGTCCTAAGAGATCGACTCCCCACTGCGAGAATGGTCGAGAGGCCGTTAGCAAGTTGAGCTCAGAGGCGGGTGCGCGATGGAAGTTGGCGTTTTCTTGGCACTTGACACATTTCTTAACGAACTCCTTGGAGTCAGCCATCATCGATGGCCAGTAATATCCAGCTCGGATTAACTTCCTCGCTAGGGCTTTGCCTCCTATATGGTGGCCGCAGCATCCTTCATGGACTTCCCTGAGGACGTAGTCCGTCTGGTCGGGGTGTAAACACTTAAGCAGGGGGTGATTGAATCCCTTCCTGAAAAGTTGACCCTGGATGATGGCGTATCTGGCGGCTTCCCTTCTTAGCTTTTTGGCATCTTTTTTGTCGTCGGGGAGCCTGCCGCTTTCCAAGAAGTCGATAATGGGATCCAGCCAGGAGGGGCTTAGCTTCGAGAGGTGTAATGTGACTGCGGGCTCTTTCAATTTTCCTTGGATTAGAGATCGGTTACCCTCTCCCGGCTTGGTGCTAGCCAACTTCGACAAGAGATCTGCCCGTGTGTTCTTTTCTCTCGGGACGTGCTGGATCGTAACTTCTTCAAACTTTCGGCTCAAGTCCTTGACTTTTTCCAAGTATTTCTGTAGCAGCGAGTCCCTAGCTTGATAGCTCCCGTTTACTTGGGAGGTGACGATTTGCGAATCGCTGCATATCTCCAACCTTGTTGCCCCGACCTCTGCTGCTAAGGTTAGGCCTCCTATGAGGGCTTCGTATTCTGCTTGGTTGTTTGAAACGGGAAAATCGAACTTAATTGATTGCTCGTATATGACTCCAGCCGGGCTTTCCAGGATAACCCCGGCACCCCCGAACGTCTGGTTGGAGGCTCCGTCTACATGGAGTTTCCACCGTGTGTTCGTGTCTTCGGCTGGGTCCCCCGCTACTTCCACTAGAAAATCCGCCATTGCCTGCGCTTTGATGGCCTGCCGGGGTTCATATTGTATGTCGTATTGAGAGAGTTCAATCGACCAGGTCATCATTCTCCCCGCCAAGTCGGGTTTTTGAAGCACTTGCCGGATCCCCTGATCTGTTCTCACAACGATCTGGTGGCTTTGGAAGTACTGCTTTAATCTCCTCGAAGAGGTCAGGAGTGCCAGAGCTAACTTCTCCAATTTATTATATCTCAACTCTGCCCCTTGTAAGGCCCTGCTGACAAAATAGATTGGTTGTTGTGTCCTTCGTTCTTCTCGTACTAAAACTGAGGCCAAGGCTTCTCCTGTTATGGCGAGGTACAGGTACAACGGCTCCCCTTCTTTCGGCTTCCCGAGGACAGGTGGTGTCGCCAGGATTTCTTTAAAGTGTTGAAAGGCTTCCTCGCATGCGGGTGTCCATTCGAACGCTATTCCTCTCTTCATGAGATTGAAGAACGGTAGGGCCTTTGTTGCCGATGCTCCAAGAAATCGTGACAATGAAGCCAGCCGACCTGCCAGCCTTTGGACTTCCTTAATACTGCCTGGGCTCTTCATTTGGAGTATCGCTTGGCACTTCTCCGGGTTGGCTTCTACCCCTCTTTGGGTTATCATGAATCCGAGAAACTTTCCAGCTTCCATGGGAAAAGCACACTTGAGGGGATTCAGCCTCATACCGTGTTGTCGGAGGGACGCGAATACACTTGCCAAGTCGCTCAAAAGGTCATCAGGTCGTGTTGTTTTTGCGAGGATGTCATCCATGTAGACTTCAACTGTCTTTCCTATGAGGTCGTGGAATATCCTGTTCATCAGCCTCTGATACGTTGCCCCCGCATTTTTTAGGCCGAATGGCATTACCTTATAGCAGAACGTTCCTCCTGGCGTTATGAACGCCGTCTTGTCTTCGTCTGGGCGGTGCATCGGTATCTGGTTGTAACCGGAGTAGGCGTCCATGAAACTTAGATACCGGTATCCTGCCGCAGCGTCGACGAGTGCATCTATGTTAGGGAGGGGGAAGCAATCTTTAGGACATGCTTTGTTAAGGTCGGAATAGTCTACGCACATTCTCCACTTGCCGTTGTGCTTTTTTACCAGTACTACATTCGAGAGCCATGTCGAGTAGTCCACTTCCCGTATGAAGCCTGCTTCTAGGAGGCTGGCCGTCTGTCTGGCCACCTCCTCCGCTCTTTCCGCCGACATCTTTCTCCTCCGTTGGGCCACCGGGCGTGCTTCCGCCTTGACGGCTAGATGATGCGAGATGATTTTTGGGTCTATACCCGGCATGTCGGCTGGAGTCCAGGCAAACAAGTCCCTGTTGGCTCTTATCATTTCGACCAAAGGCTCCTTCAACTCGTGTGGGAGGTTCTTGTTAACAAATGTGAATCTTCCCTCTTCGTCACCGATTCTGAACTTTTCCAGATCCCCTTCTGGTTCCGGTCTAGGCTTGTCGTCTACTCTGGCATCCAGGTCGGCTAGGAACACACCGGACGCCTCCTTGGACTTCTTTCTGAGGGAGAGGCTGGCATTGTCGCAGGCGACCGCCGTCTCAAGGTCTCCCCTTATGGACCCTATGGATCCGTCGTCGGTAACGAATTTCATGACCAGCAGCTTTGTGTTGATTATGGCTTCAAAATCATTGATCGTTTTTCTTCCCAGAATGATATTATAGGCGGTGGAGTCTCGGAGGATCACGAACTCGGCCATCGCCGATCTCCTGCCCTGGGATTGCCCTACTGAGATTGGCAGGGATATTATTCCATCCGGTTTGATGAAGTGGTCGCCCAACCCAATTACCCCGTGTTGGTGAGTCGTCAGATCGGCATCCTTTAATCCCAGCGCATCGAACACGTTGCGGAACATGATGTTCGAATCTGCTCCCGTGTCAACAAGGATGCGCTTGACGAGACCGGTCCCTACTCGGGCCGTTATGACCATAGGTGGGTTTTCCGGGACGTCGTCGATCCATTGGTCTTCTGGGCCGAAAGAAATGAATGGAGGCTTCTTAGAGTTTCGCGTCGACGAGGAGGAGATCGACAATATCTTGGCGTCCTTCTTGTGTGCGGATTTGGATCTTGGTGCGGCGTTTTTGGCCGTCACTACGTTTATCACGGTGAGGCCGTGTTCTCCACCTTCTGGCTCTTGTCGCCTTTTTGCGGAACGGGTTTTGCCTTCCTCGTCTTGGTCGCGGTAGCGCATCCTTGGCTCCCTGATTAGGTGGGAGAAGGCCGCTAGTTTACCTTCCCTTATCGCTTGTTCCAATGCATCTTTCAGGTCGAAACAATCCTGCGTTAGGTGACCATAACCCTTGTGGTAGTCACAATAAAGGTTCTTGTTCCCTCCGGTGCGGTCTTTGAGTGGTCGGGGCTTCGGCAGGATTCCTTTCTCGGCTATTTGTTGGTAGACTTCCACGATGGGGAGAGTGAGCGGAGTGTAGTTGGTGAATTTTCCGACTCGGGGGAATGTCCTCGGTGCCTTACTCAGCGCCTCTTCCCTGGTTTGTCCCTTTGGCCTTTCCCCATTGCCCTGTTGTCGGGCTTGATTGTAGCTGGGCTGCCGTTTGTTAGCGGCCACAACTCGGCTGACTTCCTCGTCGTTTATGTACTCCTTGGCCACCGTCTGGATTTCATGCATTGTCCAAACCGGTTTCGTGGTAAGGTGTTTTCGGAAGTTCTCGTTAAGGAGGCCGTTTGTCAGGCAAAGACTGGTCACCGAGTCGGTTAAGCCATCGATTTCCAAGCATTTGTCGTTGAACCGATCTAGGTACCTCCTGGTCGGTTCTCCTTGTCTCTGGGTTACCCCTAGAAGGTTGATAGGGTGCTTGGCCTTCGCTATCCGTGTTGTAAATTGGGCCAGGAATGCACGGCTGATGTCCGAGAAACTGTAGATGGATCCTTGCGGGAGGCCGTTAAACCATCTGATCGCTGGCCCTGCCAAGGTTACTGGGAAGGCACGGCATCTTACCTCGTCCCCCACTCCCTCCAGATTCATCCTGGCCTCAAAGGCCGTGAGGTGTTCTAGAGGGTCTTGAGTTCCGTCGTACCTCATGTCCGTTGGTTTGTCGAAGTATTTCGGCAACCGGACCTCGAGGATAGATCGGTGGAATGGGGTGACGCCCATTATCACAGGTTGTCGTGTTCTCTCGGATCTCCTTTCCCCGTCTTCGTGACCTCTTGCCGCTCGGCGAGTTAGTCTGCCACGGGAGTAGATGATCGTGTCATTTCGTCTTCTCGGTATGGGAGACTCCTCCCGCGTGCTCTCCACTTCCATTCGGGATACGGATGTACGTCGCGGGCGGCTTCGGTGAGAGTCTTCCTCCTCGCTTCTGTGAGATGGGGTGTAGCTGGGATCGGTAGTTCGTCCGTCCCGCTCCCGGTCGGCCAGCTGTCGCTCTAAGTTCTGGACCCTGTGGCGTAGCTCCTGCATTATTATGGCGCTATCGCCGCCCGTTCCCCCGAATGGTCGTGTTCTCGTGTGTTGTTGGGGGGACCTCCGCCGCCCCCTTTGCGAGGCGACGGAGGCTGCCCCCTCCGCTCCGGCTGCTCGGGCTTGGTCTCCGGGACCCAGCACGACTTCCATTCAGGCAGAAGACTCCCCACAGACGGCGCCAATGTTCGGTCGTCAGCTTCCGGACAGATCGGGTGAGTAGGTGAGGGAGTGAGGACGCCCCTGCTTTGGCCGTACTGGAGTTGGGTTTGCCGAGTAGCCGAGCACTTGTTGCAGAAGGAGAATGAGGGGGGGTGCCACCTGCAAAGACACTCCGACGCTCAAGTCAGCGATGTGCAGGCGGGCAAAATGGTTAGGTGAAAGGATACGACGTACCTTGGGAAGGACAGGTCCTTCCCCATTTATACTGTGTCAGAGGTGGGCCCTGAGGGGACGAGCCCACTTTCCACGAAGATTCCCCCAGTTGTATTGGGGGAATGGTGAGGACGCGTGTCCAGATGTCGTGGCGAACGCTGAGGGCTCGACCGTTCGGGTCGAATTCCCGATGGGTCGGGCCGACCCGTACGTGGTTTGGGCCAGACGACCCGTACGTAGTTTGGGCCAGACCGTAACAGGAAAAATAATAATTTTTTTATTTTATGAACAAACAGTTACATTAGAACAAAAATTTAAATTTCATGTCTAAATATATTTTTCCGTATCACACTATATACAAATAGGAAGATTCTATAGTGCTTATAAAAAAGTCAACATAATATGTTATTTTTATGGGTCTTGAAGGCTAATTTTGTTTTTAAATGAAAAAAATAGATTAAATTAAAATAAAATAATCTCAAATATTAAATCAAATCAGTGAGAGAGAGCAACTAAATTAAATCCATCTCCATATATTTTAGTAAAAAATGTAATTATTTATTAAATCATTTTAATAAATTTATCATATTAATCTAATTTTTAATACATTTTAAATTTATTTAAACAATAATTTATTATAATAATAAAAATTTTGAGAAATTTTTTTAAATAAATAAATTAAATATTTTATTTATCAAAATACATTATTGTAAGAATATCTATTAATTTATCTAATATTATATTACTTATTCCATTTATAATAAAAACAAGATATATATGCATATATTTAGTTTACACTATAAACAAAATAAATAAAATAACATAAACAAAATACTAAAAAAAGTCTATTAATGCCTGAAATAATAATAAGTATAAAATTAATTTAAATAATAAACAATTGATATTTTTTATCATAAAATTGTTAAACCATAAAATTTAGATGAGTTATGTAAATCGATTTTACTTTTTCTAATGATCTAAAATAAACTATAAACTATTTTTTTAGTTATCTAATAGTCTATTGTAAAAATTAAATAAATATATAAGTATATCTTATTTACACTTTAAATAAAATTGACTAAAAAGAATTTTAATACGTATTTTATTTACATTCTAAGTACGACAACAAAAAAAATATTGTTCTACAAAAAATTAATACTTGACTCTAAACTATTGATCTTACATAAATTTTTCAACGTTGTTATTTGTACAAATAAAATATGAGTTATCGTTTTATTTTTTATTATAAAAATAATTAAACTTAAATAATCTGATTAATCATTATAAATTTTAGTATAAAAGATTTAAGAATTGATATTTTAACTCATAAAATATATAAATTAATTTTATATTTATTAAAATTAAATTTGATAAAATTATTAAAATGATATAATAAATAATTTTATTGAATAATTTTTAATTTTACTAAATTAATACAATTTAAATAAATAATAGTTTATTTTTTTATTTATATTAGTGCTATGGATGCAGCAATCCCAACACGCTAAAAATCTTGTGGTCGTAGAAAGACGTTAAGATTTGATGTCATTTGTTTTAATTTATTTTTTTTTATTTTAAAATAAATATGCCTCCAATTTTATTACTAACACATAAGGACAATATACCATGGAATCTTAAAATTAGTATATTGTCCTTTTACTTTTCTCTGTAATGATTATCTAGTTTTCATTTTTATGAACACAGGGTCAACAACCTAGCCTTGCCAATTCAGTTAGATGGCTTCAAATTCAAACATCTACTGCTATTGTATGCTCTCCCTCACTTTCTGTTTATATTTGGTGTTGTATGAAATATATACAATAAGTCTTTATTGCGTGTATTTTTTTCTTCTGTGAATGGAATTACTGTTATATTTTCTAGCATTGTTATATTGGTACAGTTGATCTTTGGAGAGGGAGGGAGGAAAATTTTGATACTAATCGTGATATTTTCTGAAACTTTGTTATCATTATTAATGTTGTTGATAACTTACCATATATAATATTTTTTGTAATGAAATTATTTATTTCAAAAATTTAAATTAATAAAAAATATATAAATAATTATATTTCTAATATATTAGAAAGACACTGTTACCAAATTTAATTAAGTATTTCTCTTTTTAATTATGTAAATAAATTAAAATAAGTTGAAAAGACTATTTTGGATAAACAAAGTATGCAAAATTACTTTTATTGACTTATTTTTAGAATTACTTTCTCTTCAACTTATTTTTTTTTCTGATTAGTCGTATTACTAAAGTAATTAAAAATCTTACTTTGTTTCTTTAATAAATAATCTAAATAACTAGCCATTTTACTAACAAATATAACATTTTTGTCAATCTCTTTTTCTTAAAAATAAAAAAGAACATACAATGTTATTTATTTATTTATTTTAAAATTTAACTGATAACCCTAATAAGTGAATTGACTATAGCTTTCAGTTCTTTTGTCTTTTCTAATTCTCTTCCTCTTTCTCTCTATTCTTGTGCTTCTAGCCTTCTACTTCTACTTCTTCTCTTCCTTCTTTTTCTTTTTCTCCACTCCATCTACCTTTCTTTTTCTATAGTTAAAAAATAAACCTTTGTCTGTTTTGTTTGATTCTAAATTTCTAGTTCACACATACACACTCTAGATCTATTATTTGTTTCTTCTTTTTTTTTTCTAAATACATTTTTTAAATGATAAAATTAAAAGGCAATTATTTATTTCTTCTTTTTCTTTTTTTTGCTTGAAACGGCTTTTATTTGCTTTAAATTATTTCACCAACTTAGTTACAGGGTCTATTCTTTTAATCTTGATGCACATTTTATATTATATTTATTAATTATTGATTTAATCTATTATAAAAATATGTTAAAACAAAAGAGGTACAAGAATCTACTTAAAACAGCAGCAACTGCAAATTCTTCACAAGACAAGTCGACAGCTTCAAATGCATCACAAGTTAAGTCCGCAGCAGCTGCAAATTCCTCCCGAGACACATTAGCAGTATAACACCCTACTATACAGAGTCTTTTGCTTAAGTCATAATTTAGAGATGGCAAGGTATTACGACCTCTAAAATAAAAATTTAGTACGTATAGTAGTATGAATGATTGATTATAACTAGGAGCCTTTGTAGAAAAAGGGGTAAACAAAAATCGTAACTCGAAAGCGCAACACTCCGATCGATAATGTAACGAACAAGGGATAAATCAACGCGAGATTATATATATACAAAGGAGTGTCAAAAACAGGAATATCAAGACTCAAAATCCGGTTGCGAAGATAACCGGTCCGAGCATAGCAATATATACATATGATAAAATAAGGAAAACCCCAAAGGAAACCCAAAGGGACACAAATACATAAAACATATTCTCCAAAATCTCCCATAAGAGGAGTCATCACAGTTTGTATTATTTAATGGAGATAAAAGTATCTAAGCAAAACATATAAACCAAAACATAGTCCCGAGAACAAAGGATCTTTGCTAATCCAGAAGTCTCCAGCAGGCCTCAGCGAGAAACCTCACGTCCTGCATCTGAAAACCACAAAATCCGCATGGGTGAGAACCACAAGTCCCCAGCATGGTAACAGCTTCCACATATATAATACATAATAATAGAGGAAAGCCAAAGGCAATCCTAGGACTTCCTCCAGATAATTTAAAGCTTATAAACAAGCTAAACCATATGTGGCGACTGACTAAAGGTTCTTCAGTCTAACTAACACTCCCTTTCCAATTCCTTCAGACCTCCCAACCACTAGCAGGAGTATAATATAGCAAACACAGTTATTTCAAACAAGAGATATACAATTAGGAACAGATAAGGCATTTAGACAATTAGCAAGTAATATGCAGTCAAATAATCAGTTTCAAAAAATTCACATAGTATGCATATGATGAATGCCTGTCCCTAATGGCTGATGATATTATCTGTCGGTTATAGAGCCAACCTGACAAGTCTTGGTAGCTAACCATTGGAATGTCCCTCTGTCGCGCATCCCCAACTCGAGTTATACTCATCATAAACTTGATCATAATCATGATCTATATCCATCACCCTCACTGGTGAATATTTACGGGGGCGAGCTCATCCGGGTCTTTCACGGTGCCCGACCACACTTACGACATAGGGTCAAAAGAGTTTCGAGTCTCAACCTGGAGCACATGGTGGCTAGCCACTGCTTCCTTCCAGGGAAACTCTCATCTCCAACAGTGGAAGTGCAATATTCACAATTCATTCAACAGCATATATGCATTTATACTTAGCCATAATCATGGCTCCGCCGTAACACGGCAATAATCTAGCCATCCGGCTCACGGTTAAATCCATAACCAGCCATTCGGCTCATGGTTAAATCCATAACCAGCCATTCGGCTCACGGTTAAATCCATAACCAGCCATTTCATTAACAATTACGGCCTTTCGGCCCATGGCATAACAAGCACTTCCACCACCATCCTCCGCCTCTCACATGAACATCTTTGATCCTCATTGATCATTCATTTTTTCCTTGCTTCACTCGCAAGTTACCACATTTCCTAGCTCCTTTTCTAATGGCTAGGCATATCATAATGATTTAAGACATAAGTGGTGAGATCGGAGGCTTAGAAGTATGATATTTGGCTTTTAAAACTCAAAAATCAACTTTGGGATGAAAACAGGGTGACGCGTACGCGCACTCCACGCGCACGCGTGGATGGCCACAAAACTTATCGACGCGTATGCGTCATGCATGCTAACGCATGGATTGAAAATTAGCCAATCGACGCGCACACGTCAGCCACGCGTACGCGTGGGTACTCTCATGCCCCAGGCACAAAACTGGCACAGTTCTGGCACAACTCTCTGGAAAATGGCTGGGCATTGGGTGCAGCACATTCGGCGCGTCTGCGCACATCACGCGCACGCGTGGATGGCATTTTCAAGAAGAACAGTGCGTACGCGCCAAGTGCGCCTACGCACGGGGGTCATTCTGCTAAAAATTTTCTAAGTTAAAAACTGTAGAATTCACAGATTCAACCCCCAATCTTCTGACGGACATAACTTCCTCATTTTAAATCGTTTTTCACCCGTTCTTCGAACGGCATGGACATCCTGGATCCAATTTCATTTTTAAACAGATTTGGCACAAAACAGAGATCCGTAGTCCAAGTTATGTCCCGTCAAAGTATGCCCAAAAACCATATTTTTCATACAAAATCACAAGGTGCCATTTTCAAAACAAGTCATTTTCAACTCTTTTCAAAATCAATCAAAATATGCCAATTTCATCCCTTTTCTTTGAAATCAATCAAAATATATTAAATTCAACATCAAGCCTCGTCAACTCACACATTGACACATTACCATAATTTACAAAATCACTATCCCATCATTTTAACCCACTTCACCCAAGTGGCTCAAACTCAAACACATTGACATATCATATACTCTTCTTCATGCCAATTTTCAACAACCCCAATTCCAATAAATTATCATTGTACACAATCAATGTCATACTCACCATCAACATGGTTCAACCCACAATTCAACCACAACCAATCATCAAGCATATATCACAACATGCATATTTCTCATACATCATACCATCAAGGCATCAATAATCATCATCACATATATGACCACATCATATATATCACCCATTCAACAACACCAATAATTCAATGCCTATCTTAGGGCCTCTAGCCTAAGTATTTCCTACCACATTACATATTAGATACGAGAAACCGAGACCATACTCTAGCCGATTTCCCAAGCTCAACCAGAGCACTTCCAAACCACTTTTTCCTCAAACTCTCAAGGCCTCAATACTTTCAAGAACAGATTTTTCACCACCAAATTCCTTTTTAAGCTTTCCAAAATCACCAATCAAGCTCCAATATTCACATATACACAACCTAAGCCACAACCATCATACCCATACACAACATCTCAATACTCAAACATCATAGAACAATAAATTATACTAGGGTTGAGAATCTTACCACACCCAAGGTCCAAGGAGACAAGATTAACCTTCTCCTTCAAGAGAGTTAGGTCCTATAACATCAAAGAGCCCAAAATCTCAACATTTTTGCTCATAAAACTCGAAAACAAGGCTAGAAATTCGAAGAGTAAAACGTGGCTTACCTCAAGATTGATTGTATGGGTTTTGTAGAGCTCTCCGTGGTGAACGCGCGGCCGTAAACGGTGCGGCAATCGGAGCTCTAGATCAAAAGTTATGGTGGTTTAAAGATCAAGTGAGAGATAGAACTTGAGAGAGTGTTCTTCCCTCCATGGCCTCTCTTTTCAGCGTGTTTGAGTGTTGTGTGAGGAGAGAGAGAGCTGAAAATTAGGGTTTTGGTTTAGTTTAGTTGGGCCAAGGGCCCACTTTGGGTCCGGCTGGCCCATTCGGTCCAATCTTGGTTCGAATTCTATAAAATTGGTACCAAAATTCTCGTCTCAATCTCCTCTATCACATTTAGCCATAAAAATCATATTTAGGACTTTCTAGAACAAATTCTCATTTATGGGTTAATTAGCCGTTTTAACCGGGTTTTACAGGCAACTACAAATTTCTCCCGAGACAAGTCGGCAGTAGCTGCAAACTCCTCCCGAGACAAGTCAGCAGCAGCTGCAAATTCCTCCCGAGACAAGTCGGCAGCTTCAAATTCCTCCCGGGACAAGTCGGCCGCAGCTGCAAGTTCCTCCCGAGACAAGTTGGCAGCAGCTGCAAGTTCATCCCGAGACAAGTCGGCAACTTCAAATTCTTTCGAGCCATCATCAGTTGCTCCAACTATATCTGAGCATTCATCCGAACCTAAACGTAAACGTGGACGTGAATCTAAACATTATTGGACTGTTGATGCCATAGGTATATATAGATGTTCTATTAGTATTTTTAGATGTATAGATGTTATATATGAATTAGTTTGAAAGAATTGAAAATAGAAATTGAATTCTATGATACCCTTAGCTAGTTATTGGCAGGCTGGTTCCTTGAAATTATTAGAAGCAGTTTATATTATATATGATGAAGAAAAGAAGGTTGTTGTCCACTTTATATATGTTGCCTTATCTACTTATGTTGCTGACCAACATACAACGTGAATTTTATTTATTTTATTCTTTAGTCGCTCATTTACTCATTTATTTATACTCATTTGTCTATTTTAGATGAATACGAAGATAGTACACACCTTCATTTATTAGTGAAGGATGTGCATAATTTGCCAGAAGGTTTGAATATAATTGTCAATTTTGATAAACATCATGCAGCAATAGGAGAAGCAGCTGGACTCCTTGCAGGAGTTTGTGGACAATTGGCCACTGATTGTGTAGCATTTCCAATCAATTTTGAAAAGTGGTCAGACATTTCAGCAAGCCTTTTTGAAAATCAATGGAATATTTTTTTTTCCTAGTAAGAAGATTACTCAAACTCTAAAAGTTATTTCTTTGTCATTATTTAATTATATTTGCTGGTTAATATATATTCTTTGTTATAATATTGAAGGCTCGATTTTGCTTCAAAGTGAGTGATAACTTTGGCCAAACAATTTTTGCTCCAATCGCTTGGCAAAAAATAGAGGAAACATAAAGATAAAGCTTTGAAATAATTTTTATGATCCGAAATTGAGTAAAACCGAGATCATAAATAATGCACCAGAATATATTGCTCCTGATCAATGGACTTTATTCGTAGAATATCGTTTGAAGCCTGAAACTTAGGTAAGTACTTACCGCCTTTGGAATATATATAATTGAATATGAACTAGTAAATGTTGTTGAAGAGTGATTTTGATTTCTGGGTTTCTCTAGAGTTGCCAGAGGTTCTGATCTTTATTTTTACAATTGAACTATTGGCTACGGAGCAGTCTTAAATAGTGGTACAGTCTCTGTTTATTTTATTCCTAAATTGCTGTGGTTAGTGCACATTTTTACCCTATTTAAGTCAGTTTTAAAAGATGGTTCTTGCGTTTAACATGCAGAAGTGAATATTGCTATAAATTTATATAATTTAGTATTTTTATGGAATTATCTTTCATGCAAATTGAAGAATGGTTGTTATCATAGTTGTCATTTTTATGGATGCATTTAATAGCTAGTCTAATGTAAACAAACTAATGTAATAATTGTGTCCAAATTTAACTTGCAGAAACTTTGTAAGAGTAATCAAGAAATTCGGCAAAAACAAATAATTCCTCATACTTCAAGTGCTAAATCAATTGCAAGAAGAAGGGTTGAATTGGTAATCAATTAATGCATGCATATATAATCTATCTCAAATATAATGCATGCATCATCTCTTAATTTTCTGCATATCTAATCTAAGTTTAGTAGGCTGCTATTTTTTTATCAAGTCTTTCTACTTTTCTTAAATTTTAGACGGAAGATACGAGAAAAGAAGTTAGTAGGGTTCAAATGTGGGACATCACTCACAAGAAAATAGATGGAAGTTATGTTATTGAAAAAGCTAAAGAAAAAATGGTAAGACTAAAGTGTAATAAGTAACTTATTTGTATTTTTTTTCTTTCTTTTTTATAAGATAATACTATTTTTTATTCTTTCTCTTTTTTTATATATATGTAGGAGAAGATTGAAGCACATAGCAGCCAACAACCGATGGAATCAACTGTTAATTCTGCTCTTGATACTCTTGGAGTAGTTTTTGGGAAAGAGCACCCTGGTCGTGTTCAAGGTTTAGGTATGGGAGTTGTTCTAACAATTGCTTTCAAGAACAACACTACAAGAATTAGTCAAATGAATTTAGGTTCTTCAAATGATGTTGGCACATCATCTACTTGTGGTCCAAATGTGCAAGAAGAGTTGGATACCGTTAAAGCGCAATTGCAAGCGCTAGTCTCCTATATTGCTTCTAAAAAAGGAGGTAAAATTCCAATAAAATTGACTGAAATATTCCTTACTCAACAAGTTTCATTGGTACAAATACAATTATTCTCTTTTTTTTCCTTTGCTTTAATATGCTACAGCCTGCATAGAATAGAGTGTGCATTATGTTGGCATCAACGATAGGGGGCTTGAGGAACATTACTGTTGATGCCTCCACTTATAGATTCTACACCTAGACTAGATTATTGAAAGAATGTGTTAACTGTAATTAAACGAGTTAATTATTGGACTGGGACTTGTTAATGATCTAGTTAATAATTTGTCCTTGTTTGTTGGAGTAAATATCTTTTTGTAGTCTTCTTTTCTTTAGTGGTCTTATCTGAGCACTTAAAGATTTCTTGTCAGCCATATATACTAGTTAAATTTTACTAATATTTGCTTGCATTATATTCTGCTTCCATGTTAATTTTTGTGTTCCAGTTAGCTATTCAACCTCTACATTTTGAATTTTTGGTACGGTTAGTAAAAGAACAATAATTTTCCATTTATGTGTTGTTTGGTTCCATGAAAATTAGAGGAAGAAAATTGGATGAAAAAAACGTTAATATGTGAATTTTTTTAGATGAATTCAAATTCATAATTATCCACTTATTATTAATATATGCCTTTTTTATATTTTTTGTGCTCATAATAATTATATTTTTGTTGTAGGAATTGGATTAGGAGCGTGAGATTCCATCACCAAAAGAGTTAGGAAGTAGGTCTTCTGGAGCAAGCAACAAGGAAGCATGACCTTACTTGATATGTTAATACGTATATTTAGGATTATACGTTAAGACATACTATTAAAAAATGTTATTTTGATACTTTATTTTTGGATTATGACATTTCAATTATGACTTGGATTATGACCTTTGGATCATGTATGAATTAAAAATCATCTTACGATGTTTGATTTATGGCTATACGTTTTGGTTATTATGAGATTTTTAAGTGAGTTTCGAAAATATTACTTTAAATTAATGGTTTTAATCTTATTTTAAAAAGCATAAAATTGCCATCATAATTAGGTACAAACGCGATTAGAAATCCCTATTTTAAATGAAAACGATGCCATTATACGCTGGTAAAAACGGCGGCTAAAAACTGCAATTTTAAAATGAAAATGATGCCATTATAACCTGGTAAAAATGGCAGTTAGAAACTGTCATTTTAAACACAAAAGATGCCATTATAACCTGATTAAAATGGCAGTTATAATGGTAAAAACTGCGGTTAAAATCCGCCATTTTAAACAGAAATGATGCCACAACATCCTGGTAAAAACGGCGGTTATAGCCGCCATTTTAAACAATTCAGAAACCGCCATTTTATACAGAAATAATGGTGGTTACAAACCGCCATTTTAACCCTAAAAAAACCGCCGTATTAACCTCAGGTAATTGTGGCGGTTTTTTGAAAACCGCCGCAATAACCAGAATGGTGCCCAGAATATCGGCGTTTCTTGGGGCGCCATTTTTGATAATAATGACGATTCTAACCGCCGTAATTATAAAAAATAACCGCCGTTTTAACCCTTTTTTGTAGTGGTATATACATCTTTTTTTTATTATAAATGGAATAAGTAATGTTATATAAATTAATAAATATTCTTACAATAATATATTTTAATAAATAAAATATTTAATTTATTTATTTAAAAAATTTCTCAACATTTTTATTATTATAATAAATTATTGTTTAAATAAATTTAAAATGTATTGAAATTTAGATTAATACGATGAATTTATTATTAAAATTATTTAATAAATAATTACCTTTTTCACTGAAAATCATGCGAATGGATTTAATGGTTAGTTTCTCTCTCGCTGACTTAATTTGATATTTGAGATTATTTTACTTTAATTTATTTTTTTTCCTTCTTCATTTTAAAAAATTAGCTTCCAATTCTCAACAATTGACACATAAAGATATGTTATGTTGATTTTCTGAGTTATAATCTAAAATGGTATCTGAGATTGGCGTCCTGCATTAAAATCGTTCCTAAGATTTCAATTGCATTAATTACGTCTCTGAGATTGATAAAAGTGCACCATGTTAATCCCTGATTCATTTTTCATTAATGACGTGATGACATGGCTGATGACGTGGGCTGTTAGTAACATGTGTTACTCAATGGTTTGGCCACGTGTAATGATATGATGATATGGTGACCAGTGACATGTGGCATGTTGATGTGGATTGTTATGCCACGTATTATAATACTATTTGGTCACATGTCGCAATAGTATTCGTCTACGTATCGTCCATTATGTCATCATTGTAGATGCACCAAATTAGTCCCTCACTTTGCATTAAGTGACTCATTTCAGTCCCTCAGCATACCACGTGTCATTGGTCACCACATCATCATATCATTATATGTGGTCAAACCATAAAGTGACACGTGTCACTAATAGCCCACATCATCAAGCTATGTCATCACGTCGTTAATAGAAAATGGATCAGAGATTAACATGATTTACTTTTGTTAATCTCAAAGGTGTAAGTAGTGCAATTAAAATCTTAGGAACGATTTTAGTGTACGATACTAATTTCAAAAGCTATTTTAAAGTTTAACTCTGATTTTTTGGTAAACACCATAGAATCTCGCAAATAAATAAAGTGAAATTTACCATTATTATGAACGCATGCTTTAGTAGCATCAAGCTACTCTGGATTGAGAGCGACCCTTCTCGAAGCTAAGCAATAGTCACAATCATCGAGTTAACTAGCAAGGAGTCATGATAGGAGACGCAGACACCGTGATCAGCAAAATTAATGCATATATGCATTTCAAGCATAATTGGTTTTCCCTATTCTTATGATGAAGACTTAGTAGTTAGTTAGTACGTGTGACCAAAATGAAACTAGAACATAGTCTCAAATTGGTGCTCAATCCTCATCCACGAGCTCTTAGAAAAACGTTTCGTTGTTCTGTCAATTATATTGAATTTCACTGTATGTGGGCTATGTCTACTACGTACTTGTCTACCTAGCTAGCACATATGCTGATTATTGAGTATGAGAATGTCCAAATAAATGGAATCCTTTGTACACGTACGAGGGTCTCAATGAATGGTTGGATCCAATTGTCGATCTACCCATAATTAATTGTAGCCGGGTTGCATGTAGCCCAAGCTAGCTAATACGGTACGTCATAACGTGAATCATTATCCTCCATACTTTTTATGTATATAATTTTTGTTTATATATATTTTTAAATTGTTTTTATTTACATATGGAAGGCCGACGATTATTTTTAATTTTCAAAGTAAAGTATTGTTTTTATTTCTAATATTTGAGATTTGTATCTCTAATGTTTGTAAAACTGATTCAATATTATACTATGGTCACACATCGTGACTCATGAGCTTTAGTTGGAATTTTAAAAATCTTTTTTTAAAGTTAGAATACAAATATTTTGGTCAAAACCGATGATCCATTTCGGATAATAATTTATTAAAAGTTAAAATTAGTCCCTGCAACATTTATATAATTTACGTTTTTAGGGATATAATTGAATCGAAACACAAATTTTGGATATAATATTAAAATCGAACTCATCTGGTGGACGAAATTGTGATCTACGTTCTTTGTAATTGGATTTTAGAAATTGGCACGAGTGGACACAACTCCGTTCAACTAACCAGCAAGTGTACTGGGTCGTCCAAGTAATAAACCTTACGTGAGTAAGGGTCGAATCCACAGAGATTGTTGGTATGAAGCAAGCTATGGTCACCTTGTAAATCTCAGTCAGGGAGATTAAAGGGTAATTGTGATTATTGGAATAAATAATAAATAAAAAGGAATAATAAAAGGGATAGAATGCTTATGCAGATTCATTGGTGGGAATTTCAGATAAGCGGATGGAGATGCTGTAGAGCCCAAGGACGCCTGCTCTCCTACTGCTTCTACTCAATCCTTCTTACTCCTTTCCATGGCAAGCTTTGTATAGGGGTTCACCATCAACTGTGGCTACTTTCATCCTCTCGGGAAAATGATCCTATGCGGTTGTCAGTCGCACGGCTAATCGTCTGGAGGCATCACCCATGGCTGATGGCTACATCCCATCCTCGCAGTGAAAACTAATGCTCACGCACTCTGTCACAGTACGGCTAATCACCGGTTGGTTCCCGCTCCTACTGGAATAGAATCCCTCTTTTGCGTCTGTCACTAACGCCCAGCAGGTTACAAGTTTGAAGCACGTCACAGTCATTCATTACCGGAATCCTACTCGGAATACCACAGACAAGGTTAGACTTTCCGGATTCCCAGGATCCTACTCGGAATACCACAGACAAGGTGAGACTTTCCGGATCCTCATAAATGCCGCCATCCATCTAGCTTATACCACGAAGATTCTGTTGGGGAATCTCAGAGATACGCATTCAAGCTCTGTTTCATGTAGAACGGAAGTGGTTGTCAATCACGCGCGTTCATAAGTGAGAATGATAATGAGGGTTACTTATCATCACATTCATCATGTTCTTGGGTACGAATGAATATCTTGGAATAAGAATAAGAGAGATTTGAATAAAAGATAATAGAATTTCATTAATACTTGAGGTACAGCAGAGCTCCACACCCTTAATCTATGGTGTGCAGAAACTCCACCGTTGAAAATACATAAGTGGAAGGTTCAGGCATGGCCGAATGGCCAGCCCTCTCTAACGTGATCAATGATCCCCTAAGATGAAGAATAAAACAAAACTGAGATCAAAGATGTCTAATACAATAGATAAATGTCCTATATATACTAGACTAGCTCCTAGGGTTTACATGAGTAAGTAATTGATGCATAAATTCACTTCCGAGGCCCACTTGGTGTATGCTTGGGCTGAGCTTGATCTATCCACGAGCTGAGGCATTTCCTGGAGTTGAACTCTGAGTTATGACGTGTTTTGGGCGTTCAACTCCGGATCCTGACGTTTTTCTGGCGTTTAACTCCAGACAGCAGCGTGTACTTGGCGTTCAACGCCAAGTTACGTCGTCATTCTTCGAATAAAGTATGGACTATTATATATTGCTGGAAAGCCCTGGATGTCTACTTTCCAAAGCCGTTGAGATCGCGCCAATTGGAGTTCTGTAGCTCCAGAAAATCCATTTTGAGTGCAGGGAGGTCAGATTCCAACAGCATCAGCAGTCCTTTTGTCAGCCTTCTTCAGAGTTTTGCTCAAATCCCTCAATTTCAGCCAGAATTTACCTGAAATCACAGAAAAACACACAAACTCATAGTAAAGTCCAGAAATGTGAATTTAACATAAAAAGTAGTGAAAACATCCCTAAAGGTAGCTTAAACTCACTAAAAACTACATAAAAACAATGCCAAAAAGCGTATAAATTATCCGCTCATCACAACACCAAACTTAAATTGTTGCTTGTCCCCAAGCAACTGAAAATCAAATAGGATAAAAAGAAGAGAATATACTATAAAGTCCAAAATATCAATGAATATTAATTTAATTACATGAGCGGGACTTGTAGCTTTTTGCTTCTGAACAGTTTTGGCATCTCACTTTTTCCTTTGTAGTTTAGAGTGATTGGCTTCTCTAGAAACTTAGAATTTTGGATAGTGTTATTGACTTTCCTAGTTAAGCATGTTGATTCTTGAACACAGCTACTTATGAGTCTTGGCTGTGGCCCTAAGCACTTTGTCTTCCAGTATTACCACTGACAAACCCCAATTTGACGGTTTATCTTGTATTGATTTTAGGGGATTTTATAACCCTTTACCCACATTTATTCAATGAAATAGCATGGTTTTGTATATTCTCCTTTAATTGTGCTTAAGAGTGAAAACATGCTTTTTAGGACTTAAAATAGCTAAATCTAATTTACCTTGATTCCATTAGATGCCTTGATATGTTTGTTAAGTGATTTAAGTTTTAGGAGGCAAAGATTGGATCAAGGGAATGAAGAAAGAAGCATGAAAAGTTGGAGAACTCATGAAGAAATGAAAGAACCGGAAAGCTGTCAAGCCGACCTCTTTGCACTTAAACGACCATAACTTGAGCTACAGAGGTCCAAATGATGCGGTTCTAGTTGGGTTATAAAGCTAACATCCGGGGCTTCGAAACGATATAAGATTTTCCATAGTTGCTACACGTATGGTGGCGCGCACGTGCAAAATACGCGCACGCGCCGTTGCTGCCACCTAGTCCACTTGAAGCAAAACGTGGCCAGCGATTTTAGAAGCCTTGTGGGCCCAATCCAACTCATTTCTGATGCTATTTAACCCAAGGAGTGAAGAGGGAAACACAAGTTAGTTACCATTAGTTTAAGTTTAGTTTTAGAAGTAGTTTCTAGAGAGAGAAGCTCTCACTTCTCTCTAGAATTAGGATTAGGATTAGGTTTAGTTCTTAGATCTAGATTTTAATTCATCTTCTTCTACTTCTATCTTCTCAATTCATTGTTGTTACATTCCTTCTTCTTCCATTCTTTTATTGTAATTTCCTTTATGTTGCTCTTATACTTTGTTGTAGATCTACTATTGTTCCTTCCATTTTCTTTCAATTCAATAAGAGGTAATTCATAATAAATTTGTCTTCTTTGCTTTTCTATTGTTGATCTCTTGTTTTTGTAGTTGTAGATTCCTTTAATTCTTGCATTTAATAATGATTACTTCTATTGCACTCTATGTGTTTGTTGAAATGTCTCTTTTAGTTTTAGTGTAGATTTTGTTCCTCTTGGCCTAGGTAGAGTAATTAGTGATACTTGAGTTATCTAATTCCTTTGTTGATTGATAATTGGAGAGATTGCTAATTGGTTTGGAGTGCACTAAAGCTAGTCTTTCCTTGGGAGTTGGCTAGGACTTGTGGCTCAAGTCAATTCATCCACTTGACTTCCCTTTATTTAGCAAGGGTTAACTAAGTGGTAGCAATGAACAATTCTCATCACAATTGAGAAGGATAACTAGGATAGGACTTCTAATTTTCATACCTTGCCAAGAGCCTTTTATAGTTGTTAGTTTACTTTCTTGCCATTTATCTTTCATGCCTCTTATCAAAACCCCAAAAATAACTCAACCAATAACAAAACACTTCATTACAATTCCTAGGGAGAACGACCCGAGGTTTGAATACTTCGGTTTATAAATTTTAGGGGTTTGTTTTAGTGACAAACAACTTTTTGTATGAAAGGATTAGTGATTGGTTTAGAAACTATACTTGCAACGAGAATTCATTTGTGAAATTCTAAGCCGTCAAAAATCTAATCATCAACCACCGGATACACAAATGCCACAGACACATAACTGGGTGAACCTTTTCAGATTGTGACTCAGCTTTGCTAAAGTCCCCAGTTAGTGGTGTCCAGAGCTCTTAAGCACACTCTTTAGCTTTGGATCACGACTTTAACCACTCAGTCTCAAGCTTTTCACTTGGACCTTCATGACACAAGCACATGGTTAGGGACAGCTTGATTTAGCCGCTTAGGCCTGGATTTTATTTCCTTGGGCCCTCCTATCCATTAATGCTCAAAGCCTTGGATCCTTGCTTTTAAAATTTTCGCCAAATTTTTTTTTTCACAAGCTTTTGCTTTTTCACTGCTTTTTCTTGCTTCAAGAATCAATTTCATGATTTTTTTCAGATCATCAATAACATTTCTCTTTGTTCATCATTCTTTCAAGAGCCAACAATTTTAACACTCATAAACAACAAGATCAAAAATATGCACTGTTCAAGCATTCATTCAGAAAACAAAAAGTATTGCCACCATATCAATATAATTAAATTAAATTAAATAATAAATTCGAAATTCATGTACTTCTTGTTCTTTTGAATTAAAACATTTTTCATTTAAGAGAGGTGAAGGATTAATGGATTTTATTCATAGCTTTAAGGCATGGTTACATACTAATGATCATGAAATAAAGACACAAAACATAGATAAACATAATACTTAAAAACCGAAAACAGAAAGAAAATAAAGAACAAGGAATGAATCCACCTTTAGTGGCGTCTTCTTCTTGAAGGACCAATGATGTTCTTCAACTCTTCTATGTCCCTTCCTTACCTTTTTTGCTCCTCCCTCATTGCTCTTTGATCTTCTCTTATTTCTTGGAGAGTGAGGGCGTGTTCATGGTGTTCCACCCTTAATTGTTCAACATTATGACTCAAATCTTCTAAAGAAGCATTGAGTTGCTCCCAATAGTTGTTGGGAGGAAAGTGCATTCCTTGAGGCATTTGTTGATGATGAACTTCCTCATGTTCTTCTTGAGGGCCGTGAGGAACTTCTCTTGTTTGCTCCATCCTCTTCTTTGTAATGGGCTTGTCTTCTTCAATGGAGACATCTCCATCTATGATAACTCCAGCCGAGTAACATAGATGACATATAAGGTGGGGGAAGGCTAGCCGTGCCATGTATGAAGGCTTGTCAGCTATTTTGTAGAGTTCATTGGAGATGACTTCATGAACTTCCACTTCCTCTCCAATCATGATGCTATGGATCATGATGGCCCGATCCACAGTAACTTCGGATCGGTTGCTTGTAGGGATGATGGATCTTTGGATGAACTCCAACCATCCTCTAGCCACAGGCTTGAGGTCCAGTCTTCTTAGTTGGACTGGTTTGCCTTTGGAGTCTATTCTCCATTGGGCGCCTTCCACACAAATGTCCATTAGGACTTGGTCCAACCTTTGATTAAAGTTGACCCTTCTTGTGTAGGGGCGTTCATCACCTTGCATCATGGGTAAGTGAAACGCCAACCTCACATTTTCCGGACTAAAATCCAAGTATTTCCCCCGAACCATTGTGAGATAGTTCTTTGGATTCGGGTTCATACTTTGATCATGGTTCCTAGTGATCCATGCATTGGCATAGAACTCTTGAACCATCAATATTCCGACTTGTTGCATGGGGTTGGTTATGACTTCCCAACCTCTTCTTTGGATTTCATGTCGGATTTCCGGATACTCATTCTTTTTGAGCTTGAAGGGGACCTCGGGGATCACCTTCTTCTTTGCCACAACATCATAGAAGTGGTCTTGATGGCTTTTGGAGATGAATCTCTCCTTCTCCCATGACTCGGAGGTGGAAGCTTTTGCCTTCCCTTTTCCTTTTCTTGAGGATACTCCGGTCTTAGGTGCCATTGATGGTGAATGAAAAATAAAAAGCTTAAGCTTTTACCACACCAAACTTAAAATTTTGCGCGCCCTCGAGCAAAAAAAAGAAAAGAAGAGTAGAAGAGGAAGAAGAGAATGGAGTAGAGAGGGAGAGATTGGGTTCGGCTATGTAGGAGAATGTGGGTTTTTGATGTGTGAAAATGAAGAAGAAGAGAAGGGTATTTATAGGGAGAGGGGGGGTGGGAGTTCGGCCATTTTGGGTGGGAATGGGTGGGAAATTGAATTTGAATTTTATGAGGGTAGGTGGGGTTTATGGGGAAGAGGAGGTTGATGTGAATGGTGAATGGGGTAATTGGGAAGAGGAATTGAGGTGATTGGTGAAGGTTTTTGGGAAGTGTGACATTGAAAATGAGATTTGGATTAGGAGAGTGTGATTAGGATTAAAGAGAAGGTGGGAATGTGGTAGGTGGGGATCCTGTGGGGTCCACAGATCCTGAGGTGAAAAGAAATACCATTCCTTCACCATATAGGCGTGTAAATTGCCTTCATGCATCATTCTGGCGTTCAAACGCCCATTGGTGCATGTTCTGGGTGTTAAACGCCCATGTAATGCATGTTTCTGGCGTTGAACGCCAGTTTCATGCTTGTTTCTGGCGTTCAGCGCCAGTTCGTCCTCTGTGTGCACATCCTGGCGTTAAACGCCAGGTTGTTGCTTGTTTTGGGCGTTCAGCGCCAGAATGGTGCTCTGTTCTGGCGTTGAACGCCAGCCAGATGCATCTTACTGGCGTTGAACGCCAGTCTACGCTGCCTCCAGGGTGAAAATTTTTTTCTTCTGTTTTTGACTCTGTTTTTAATTTTTTTGATTTTTTTCGTGACTCCTCATGATCATGTACCTAATTAAACACAAAAATAACAAAGAAACAAAATAAAATAAAATTAGATAAATAAAATTGGGTTGCCTCCCAACAAGCGCTTCTTTAATGTCAATAGCTTGACAGTGGCTCTCATGGAGCCACAAGATGATCAGGTCAATTTAGTGTGTTGTCTCCACACCAAACTCAGAGTTTGGATATGGAATTTGAACACCAAACTTAGAGTTTGGTTGTGGCCTCACAACACTAAACTTAGAGTTTGACTGTGTGGGCTCTTCTTGACTCTGAACTGAGAGAAGCTCTTCATGCTTACTCTCTTCTGTCACAGAGGGATGGCCATGTGCCTTAAACACAAGGTAGTCCCCATTCAATTGAAGGACTAACTCACCTCTATTGACATCTATCACAGCTTCTGCTGTGGCTAGGAAAGGTCTTCCTAGGATGATGCATTCATCATCTTCCTTCCTAGTGTCTAGGATTATGAAATCAGTAGGGATGTAAAGGCCTTCAACCTTTACTAACACGTCCTCTACTGTCCCATAAGCTTGTCTCACTGACTTATCTGCCAATTGCAATGAGAACAAGGCAGGTTGTACCTCAATGATCCCCAGTTTCTCCATTACAGAGAGTGGCATAAGATTTATCCCTGACCCCAGATCACATAGAGCTTTTTCAAAGCTCATGGTGCCAATGGTGCAAGGTATTAAGAACTTGCCAGGATCTTGTTTCTTCTGAGGTAGAGTTTTCTGAATCCAAGTATCCAATTCACTAATGAGCAAGGGAGGTTCACTTTCCCAAGTCTCATTACCAAATAACTTGGCATTCAGCTTCATGATAGCTCCTAAGTATTGAGCAACTTGCTCTCCAGTCACATCTTCATCCTCTTCAGAGGAAGAATAGTCTTCAGAGCTCATGAATGGCAGAAGGAGATTTAATGGAATCTCTATGGTCTCTATATGAGCCTCAGATTCCTCTGGATCCTTAGTAGGAAACTCCTTCTTGCTTGAAGGACGTCCCAGGAGGTCTTCCTCACTGGGATTTTCGTCCTCCTCCTCCCTAGTGCATTCGGCCACTTTGAGTAAATCAATGGCCTTGCACTCTCCTTTTGGATTCTCTTCTGTATTGCTTGGGAGAATACTGGGAGGAGTTTCAATGACTTTCTTACTCAGCTGGCCCACTTGTGCCTCCAGATTTCTAATGGAGGATCTTGTTTCATTCATGAAACTGAAAGTGGCCTTTGACAGATCAGAGACTATATTGGCTAAACTAGAATTGTTTTGTTCAGAATTCTCTGTCTGTTGCTGAGAAGATGATGGATATGGCTTACTATTACTCAGCCTATTGCGTCCACCATTGTTAAAGCCTTGTTGAGGCTTTTGTTGATCCTTCCAGGAGAAATTTGGATGATTTCTCCATGATGGGTTATATGTGTTTCCATAAGGTTCACCCATGTAATTAACCTCTGCCATGGCAGGGTTCTCAGGATCATAAGCTTCTTCAGAAGCTGCCTCTCTAGTACTGTTGGATGCATGTTGCAATCCATTCAGATTTTGAGAGATCATGTTGACCTGTTGAGTCAACACTCTGTTCTGAGCCAATATGGCATTCAGAGCATCAATTTCAAGAACTCCTTTCTTCTGAGGTATCCCATTGTTCACGGAATTCCTCTCAGAGGTATACATGAACTGGTTGTTTGCAACCATGTCAATGAGTTCTTGAGCCTCTTCAGGCGTTTTCTTCAGGTGAATAGATCCACCTGCAGAATGGTCCAATGACATTTTCGAAAATTTAGAGAGACCATAATAGAATATATCTAACATGGTCCATTCTGAAAACATGTCAGATGGACATCTTTTGGTCAACTGCTTATATCTTTCCCAAGCTTCATAGAGGGATTCACCATCTTTTTGCTTGAAGGTTTGGACATCCACTCTCAGCTTGCTCAGCTTTTGAGGAGGAAAGAATTTATCCAAGAAGGCAGTGACCAGCTTATCCCAGGAGTCCAGGCTATCCTTAGGTTGTGAATCCAACCATATTCTAGCTCTGTCTCTTACAGCAAAAGGGAAAAGCATGAGTCTGTAGACTTCAGGATCAACTCCATTCGTCTTTACAGTCTCACAGATCTGCAAGAACTCAGTTAAAAACTGATAAGGATCTTCAGATGGAAGTCCATAAAACTTGCAGTTTTGTTGCATTAAAGCAACTAGTTGAGGCTTAAGCTCAAAGTTATTGGCTCCAATGGCAGGAATGGAGATGCTTCTTCCATCAAACTTGGGTGTTGGCTTTGTGAAGTCACCAAGCATTCTCCTTGCATTATTATTATTATTATTTTCGGCTACCATCTCCTTCTCCTGTTCGAAAATTTCTGAAAGGTTATTTCTGGATTGTTGTAATTTAGCTTCTCTTAATTTTCTCTTCAGAGTCCTTTCAGGTTCTGGATCAGCTTCAACAAGAGTGCCTTTATCCTTGTTCCTGCTCATACGAAAGAGAGAAGAAAACAAGAAAAGAAAGAGAAATCCTCTATGTCACAATATAGAGATTCCTTTATGTTAGTAGAAGAAGAAAGGGGTATAAGAAAGAAGAAGGAAGGATTCGGATTTTTGGATGAAGAGAGGTGAAGAGAAGTGTTAGTAATTAAATAATTAAATAGAAGAAGAAAAGAGAAGGAAGATTTCGAAAATAATTTTTGAAAAAGAGGTTAGTAATTTTCGAAAATCAAAGACAAAATATAATTAAAATTAAAACAAAAAGAATTTTTGAAAAAGAGAGAGAGGTATTTTCGAAATTTAGAGAGGGAAAAGTGGTTAGGTAGTTTTGAAAAAGATAAGAAACAAACAAAAAGTTAGTTAGTTGATTGAAAAAGATTTGAAATCAAAATTTGAAAAAGATAAGAAGATAAGAAGTTAGATAAAAAGATTTGAAATCAAATTTTAAAAAAGATAAATTTTTTTGAAAAAGATAAGATAAAAGATAAAAAGGTATATTTGAAAAAGATATTTGAAAAAGATTTAATTTTAAAAATTACTTAACTAACAAGAAACTACAAGATAAGATTCTAGAATTTAAAGATTGAACCTTTCTTAACAAGAAAGTAACAAACTTCAAATTTTTGAACCAATCACATTAATTGTTAGCTTAATTTTCGAAAATTTGATAAAAAGATAAGAAAAAGGTTTTGAAAATATTTTGAAAAAGATTTTTTTGAAATTTTCGAAAATTATAAAAAATGAAAAAGATATGATTTTTGAAAAAGATTTTGAAAAGATAAGATTTTTAAAATTGAAATTTTGACTTGACTTGTAAGAAACAACTAATTTTAAAAATTTTTGACCAAGTCAACCCAAAATTTCAAAAATTTGGAGGAAAATAAGGAAAAGATATTTTTTTGATTTTTGAATATTTTAATTATGAGAAAGAAAAACAACAAAAATACTCAATGCATGAAATTTTTAGATCAAAACAATGAATGCATGCAAGAATGCTATGAATGTCAAGATGAACACCAAGAACACTTTGAAGATCATGATGAACATCAAGGACATTATTTTGAAAAATTTTTGATGCAAAGAAAACATGCAAGACACCAAACTTAGAAATCTTTAATGCATGGAAAATATGAATGCAAAAATGCACATGAAAAACAAGAAAAGACACAAAACAAGAAATCATCAAGATCCAACAAGAAGTCTTGTCAAGAACAACTTGAAGATCATGAAGAACACTATGAATGCATGAGATTTTCGAAAAATGCAAGAAAAATTTTAAAAACATGCAATTGACACCAAACTTAAAAATTGACTCAAGACTCAAACAAGAAACACAAAATATTTTTGGTTTTTATGATTTTCTAATTTTTTTGTATTTTTATTAATTTTTTCGAAAATAAAGTTTAGAAAAACGAAAAATAAAAGAAAAATTTTGAAAAAGATTTTTGAAAAGAAAATTACCTAATCTGAGCAACAAGATGAACCGTCAGTTGTCCATACTCGAACAATCCCCGGCAACGGCGCCAAAAACTTGGTGGACGAAATTGTGATCTACGTTCTTTGTAATTGGATTTTAGAAATTGGCACGAGTGGACACAACTCCGTTCAACTAACCAGCAAGTGTACTGGGTCGTCCAAGTAATAAACCTTACGTGAGTAAGGGTCGAATCCACAGAGATTGTTGGTATGAAGCAAGCTATGGTCACCTTGTAAATCTCAGTCAGGGAGATTAAAGGGTAATTGTGATTATTGGAATAAATAATAAATAAAAAGGAATAATAAAAGGGATAGAATGCTTATGCAGATTCATTGGTGGGAATTTCAGATAAGCGGATGGAGATGCTGTAGAGCCCAAGGACGCCTGCTCTCCTACTGCTTCTACTCAATCCTTCTTACTCCTTTCCATGGCAAGCTTTGTATAGGGTTCACCATCAACTGTGGCTACTTTCATCCTCTCGGGAAAATGATCCTATGCGGTTGTCAGTCGCACGGCTAATCGTCTGGAGGCATCACCCATGGCTGATGGCTACATCCCATCCTCGCAGTGAAAACTAATGCTCACGCACTCTGTCACAGTACGGCTAATCACCGGTTGGTTCCCGCTCCTACTGGAATAGAATCCCTCTTTTGCGTCTGTCACTAACGCCCAGCAGGTTACAAGTTTGAAGCACGTCACAGTCATTCATTACCGGAATCCTACTCGGAATACCACAGACAAGGTTAGACTTTCCGGATTCCCAGGATCCTACTCGGAATACCACAGACAAGGTGAGACTTTCCGGATCCTCATAAATGCCGCCATCCATCTAGCTTATACCACGAAGATTCTGTTGGGGAATCTCAGAGATACGCATTCAAGCTCTGTTTCATGTAGAACGGAAGTGGTTGTCAATCACGCGCGTTCATAAGTGAGAATGATAATGAGGGTTACTTATCATCACATTCATCATGTTCTTGGGTACGAATGAATATCTTGGAATAAGAATAAGAGAGATTTGAATAAAAGATAATAGAATTTCATTAATACTTGAGGTACAGCAGAGCTCCACACCCTTAATCTATGGTGTGCAGAAACTCCACCGTTGAAAATACATAAGTGGAAGGTTCAGGTATGGCCGAATGGCCAGCCCTCTCTAACGTGATCAATGATCCCCTAAGATGAAGAATAAAATAAAACTGAGATCAAAGATGTCTAATACAATAGATAAATGTCCTATATATACTAGACTAGCTCCTAGGGTTTACATGAGTAAGTAATTGATGCATAAATTCACTTCCGGGGCCCACTTGGTGTATGCTTGGGCTGAGCTTGATCTATCCACGAGCTGAGGCATTTTCTGGAGTTGAACTCTGAGTTATGACGTGTTTTGGGCGTTCAACTCCGGATCCTGACGTTTTTCTGGCGTTTAACTCCAGACAGCAGCATGTACTTGGCGTTCAACGCCAAGTTACGTCATCATTCTTCGAATAAAGTATGGACTATTATATATTTCTGGAAAGCCCTAGATGTCTACTTTCCAACGCCGTTGAGAGCGCGCCAATTGGAGTTCTGTAGCTCCAGAAAATCCATTTTGAGTGCAGGGAGGTCAGATTCCAACAGCATCAGCAGTCCTTTTGTCAGCCTTCTTCAGAGTTTTGCTCAAATCCCTCAATTTCAGCCAGAATTTACCTGAAATCACAGAAAAACACACAAACTCATAGTAAAGTCCAGAAATGTGAATTTAACATAAAAAGTAGTGAAAACATCCCTAAAAGTAGCTTAAACTGACTAAAAACTACATAAAAACAATGCCAAAAAGCGTATAAATTATCCGCTCATCACCATCCAAATTAAACCTAATTGAAAATAAATACATTCACGCGAGAATAATTAAAAAATACAATCTGATCTATTAGTATAATTGATGGTAGGATAACATTGAATCACTTTTATAAACGTTAAGGATACAAATAGAATGATTTAAACGTTAGAGACATAGATAAAACTTACTCCAATTGGGACAAAAATAATACTTTACTTATTTTTTAATATAAAAAATACAGGTAAACAATGTAAATATTAAACAACGTGAACAATGGATATATCGGATGTTCAATTCACTAGGTGTGCGGATGGTTATTCTAATATTAAGATTTACGTGAGTGATTTGGAGTGTAGTGTGTTTTTCTTAAATTTGGCCAATTTTAGAATCCTTTGTTCATGTTATTCAATAAAATCATTGGTTACCTAGCATAACCCTTTTAATATTATTAGATTGCAATGTGTAATTTGTTACCTATCTCTAAATTTTAAATTTTATTTTAAAGAGTAAAGTATAATTTTTTATTATTTATTTTAAAGGTAAGATTTCAAAAAATATAAAAAAATAAATAATGAGAAATCACATTTTATTCTCTAAAATAAAAATTTAAAATTAAAAAAAATTCAAATTTCATAAAACATATTAAAAAATAAATTATGTGAAAGGGCACCAATCAGGAATTTTTTAATAATAAAATAAATACCATGTTTATCCATATATAAATTTTTAAGGAAATTTATATTTTTATAGTTCGTTTGTTATTTGGGGAAAGTATGGTTTTAGTCCCTAACGTTGAGGTTCAGAATCGAAACCGTTCCCGATGTAATTTTTGATTTAGAATCATGCTTAACATTTTTTTTTCATATTAAAATCGTCTTTTTTAATAAATTTTTTTCTAAATGACAAAAATACCCCTTTTTCCCCATTCACTCCACTAGTTTAGTCTTCTTCTTCTCCTCCTCCACCAGGTCACTCTTTTTCTCCATTAACAAAATTCAAAATTACAAATATTTTTTCTTTCATTAACAAAATTTAAAACTACAAATCATTAAATACAATTAACAACAACAACAACAATCACAAATCCTTACCAAATTAGAAATTACGATAAACAACATCAAATTCTTCAAATCCAACCACAACAACCACAGATTCAATATTAAAACAAAAAACAAAAAGAATAAAAAAAGCAACATCATCCAAAAGCAATCCAGAAACAACATCAGAACAAAACAAAAGCAAAAATTATTCTTCAAATTCAACAACAACAACAATAGATTCAGATTAAAAAAATAGAAAATGGAAAAAGCAACAACAATCCAAAACAAATCAAATTCAAAAATCAAAACAAGAACTCAAGCAGAAGCAGATGTAGAAAGTACTCAAGCAGAAGCAGAAAGTAGAAGACAAAGCAGAAGATGCAGAAGCAGAGTAGACCCAGAAGATGCAGAAGCAAACCCAGAAGATGCAGAAGCAGAAGAAGTAGAAGACGAAGCAGAAACAGAAATCAAAGCAAGAAGCAGAGGCGGCGAGGAGCAGCGACGAGGCGGCGAGGCGACGTGAAGCAGTGGCGAGAACGCGGCGGTGAGGATCAGCGGAGCGGAAACTGAGGCTCTATCCCTGGCTCACGACGGCGGGCAACGGCAGCTCCAAGTTTCGTCGGTGCCGGTAGCTCCAAGAAGAAGAAGGAAGCAGATTCAGAAGAAGAAGCAGAACCACCGTATCGGAGCAGCGGCGTGGTCGAATCGGTGGCGACGGCTCAGCGGCGTAGTCTCCCGAAGACGACGCGATAGCGGCGTGGTCTTCTTTCCCTCTTCTCTTCTCTCCAGTTGCAGCCCCTCTATCCTTTCTTTCGGCTACGGCGACGGTAACTCCAAGCTTCACCAGCGCCGGCGCCATCCCCCTCCCCTCTTCCCCCTCCCCCTCTTCCCTTCCCCTTTCCCCTTTCCCTCCCCTCCCCTCCCTCTTTGTATACCCTTTTCTTGCCCTCCACTCACGCGTTTTTTTTATTTGTTTAAAAATTTTATATCTTTTATTATTAAAATAGGAATAGGGGTAGTTTAAGAATAACATAAAAAATTTTATTAAAAAGGATGATTTTAATACGAAAAAAATGTTAAGGATGATTCTAAATAAAAAATTATATCGGAGACAGTTTTAATTCTAAACCTCAACATTAGGGACAAAAACCATACTTACTCTTTGTTATTTCAAGTATACAGTAGGCGACAATTTTTTTTTTGCATGTATCACACATTTATATAAATATGATAAACAGCAAAACGTTCTTATATATGTATTTTAATTATTTGCAAATGAGATAAGATATAAATTGTATTTTAATGTATGTTGTTTGCACACAAAATAATGTTATTTTATTTTTTCTGTTGATAGTATAAACTAGATAATTAAGGCCAATTGGGTAGCAAAGAGTAGAATGGATAAGTGTTTGTAATGCTATTTGGGTCAAATTTAAAGATAAAATCAATATGATTTATTATGATCTATATTGTATCGTTTAATTTTATTTTTTAGCTGTACCTATTCAATTGGTGTTATTTAGTTTATGATGCGAACGGGATAAATAAGAAAGTTTCTTTACTTATTTTCTTTATAAAATGCATCAATAAGTAAATGTGATATTTATTTTATTTAGTTAAAAAAGATCCCCACTCTAATCTCTCACAAAAAAAAAAAAAAAAATCACACCTAAAATTTATGTTCGTTGATTATGTTGTTTAAAAAACGTTGTTCTCCTGCTTTATTTTGTGATCAATTTCGTTAGGTAATTAATTGGGGTGTAGACAACATTACCGACGTCTTATTGGATTGCACTCTAAAGCCCACTAAATATTAAAAAAAAAATTCAATTTATTTATCTTCTCTTATCTTAATTCACTTTTTATCAATGTTTTAAAAATTAGATTGGATCGGCTGATCGAACTGATCTGACAATGAACTGGTAATTTAAGCGATTCGGTTTATTAACAGAAATCGCTATTCTAAAAACGGGACACAAACCGTCGAACCAGTCGAAAATCAAGACAATCAAACTGGACCGAGATCCAGTCGGTTTTCAAGAAACGACGTCGTTTCCTTTGTTGAAAGGAAAAAAGGGATTGCACGCGTTTGGCTCCCTTCTCCAACTCCTTCCTTACTCCTTAGTCATAAGCAAAATGCCCTAGCCTCCACCAAAGAAAACAAACCCTAACCTTACTATTTTGGCTTGTTCTAGCCTATTTTTGATTAATTAACTCTATTACTGGCTTATTAATTGATGCTAAATTAATACTGATAAACTGTTACTGGCTTGTTCTTGGCTTTTTTGTGTATTGTTAAGTTTCTTGATTTTGTGCTCATTACCTCATTCACTGCTGTTTTTTGTTGTTAATCATTGTGCTGAGCTTGTTAATCATTGGCTTAATGATTGATGCTTGTAAAACCCGGTTAATTAACGGCTAATTAACCCATAAATGAGAATTTATTCTAGAAAGCCAAAAATGTTATTTTTATGGCTAAATGTGATAGAGGAGATTGAGACGAGAATTTCGGTACCAATTTTATAGAAATCAGACCAAGATTGGACTGAACGGGCCAACCGGACCCAAAGTGGGCCCTTGGCCCAACTAAACTAAACCAAAACCCTAGTTCTCAGCACTCTCTCTCCTCACAACACACTCAAACACGCTGAAATGGTGGAAAGGAAGGGAAGAACTCTCTCTCAACTTCTTTCTCTCACTTGATCTTCAAACCACCATAACTTTTGATCTAGAGCTCCGATCGCTGCTCCGTTTGCGGCCACGCGTTCACCGTAGAGAGCTCTACAAAACCCATACAATTAATCTTGAGGTAAACCACGTTTTGCTCTTCGAAATTCTAGCCTTGTTTTCGAGTTTTATGAGCAAAAATGTTGAGATTTTGGGCTCTTTGATGTTATAGGACCCAACTCTCTTGAAGGAGAAGGTTAATCTTATCTCCTTGGACCTTGGGTGTGGTAAGATTCTCAACCCTAGTATAATTTGTTGTTCTATGATGTTTGGGTATTGAGATGTTGTGTGTGGGTATGATGGTTGTGGCTTAGGTTGTGTATGTGTGAATATTGGAGCTTGATTGGTGATTTTGAAAAGCTTGAAAAAGGGATTTAGTGGTGAAAAATCTGTTCTTGGAGGTGTTGAGGCCTTGAGAGCTTGTGGATAAGTGATTTGGAAGTGCTCCGGTTGAGCTTGGGAAATCGGCTAAGGTATGGTTTCGGTTTCCCGTATCTAATATGTAATGTGGTAGGAAATACTTAGGCTAGAGGCCCTAAGATAGGCGTTGAATTGTTGATGTTGTTGAATGGTTGATATATATGATGTGGTCATATATGTGATGATGATTAATGATGCCTTGATGGTATGATGTATGAGAAATATGCATGTTGTAATATATGCTTGTTGATTGGTTATGGTTGAATTGTGGGTTGAAATATGTTGATGGTGAGTACGATATTAATTGTGTACAATGATGATTTATTGGAATTGGTGTTGTTGAGAATTGGCATGAGGAAGAGTATATGATATGTCAATGTGTTTGGGTTTGAGCCACTTGGGTGAAGTGGGTTAAAATGATGAGATAGTGATTTTGGTAAATTGTGGTAAAGTGTCAATGTGTGAGTGAGGAGGCTTGATGTTGAATTTGATATATTTTGATTGATTTCAAAGAAAAGGGATGAAATTGGCATGTTTTGATTGATTTTGAAATGAGTTGAAAATGGCTTGCTTTGAAAATGGCACTTTGTGGTTTTGTATGAAAATATGGTTTTTTGGGCATACTTTGGTGGGACATAACTTGGACTACGGATTTCCGTTTTGTGCCAAATCTATTTAGAAATGAAATTGGATCCGGAATGTCCATGCCGTTCGAAGAACGGGTGAAAAATGATTTAAAATGAGAAAGTTATGTCCGTTGGAAGATTGGGGTTTAAATCTGTAAATTCTGTAGCTTTTAACTTAGAAAATTTTTAGCAGAATAACCCCTTGCGCGTAGGTGCACTTGGTGCGTATGCGCCGATCTTCCAGAAAGTGCCATCCACGCGTGCGCATGATGTGCGCGGGCGCGCCGATTGTGCTGCACCCAATGCCCAGCCATTTTCCAGAGAGTTATGCCAGAACTGTGCCGGTGTTGTGCCTGGGGCACGATAACACCCATGCGTACGCGTGGTTGACGCGTGCGCGTCGATTGGCAAATTTTTAATCCACGCGTTAGCGTGCATGACGCTTGCGCGTCGATGAGTTTTCGAGGCCATCCACGCTTGCGCGTGGAGTGCGCGTACGCGTGGCCCTGTTTTCATCCCAAAGTTGATTTTTGTGTTTTAAAAGCCAAATCTCATACTTCTAAGCCTCCGATCTCACCACTTATGTCTTAAATCATTATGATATGCCTAGCTATTAGAAAAGGAGCTAGTGAAGGTGGTAACTTGCGAGTGAAGCAAGGAAAAAAATGAATGATCAATAAGGATCAAGCATGATTATGTGAGAGGCGGAGGATGGTGGTGGAAGTGCTTGTTATGCCATGGGCCAAAAGGCTGTGATTGATAATGAAACGGCTGGTTATGGATTTAACCATGAGCCGGATGGCTGGATTATTGCCGTGTTACGGCGGAGCCATGATTTTGGCTTAGAATAAATGCATATATATGCTGTTGAATGAATTGTGAATGTTGCACTTCCATTATCGGAGATGAGAGTTTCCCTAGGAGAAAGCTGTGGCTAGCCACCACGTGCTCCAGGTTGAGACTTGAAGCTCTTTTGACCCTATGTCGTCAGGGTGGCCGGGCACTGTGAAAGCCCCGGATGAGCTCACCCCCATAAATATTCACCAGTGAAGGTGATGGATATGGATCATGATTATGATCAAGTTTATATTGAGTATAACTCGAGTTGGGGAGACACGACAGAAGGACAATCCAATGGTTAACTGCCAGGACTTGTCGGGTTGGCTTTGTAACCGACAGATGATATCATCGGTCACTAGGGACAGGCATTCATCATATGCATACTATATGAATTGTTTGAGATTGCCTATTTGACTGCATATTACTTGCTAATTGTCTAAATGCCTTAATTGTTCCTATTTGTATATTCCTTGTTTGATATAACTGTGTTTGCTACATTATACTCCTGCTGGTGGTTGGGAGGTTTGAAGGAATTGGAAAGGGAAGTATTAGTTAGACTGAAGGATCTTTAGTCATATGCCCTTTTATGGTCTAGCTTGTTTATAAGCTTTGATATTATCTGGGGGAAGTTCTAGGATTGCCTTTGGCTTTCCTCTATTATTATGTATTATATATGTGGAAGCTGTTACCATACTGGGGACCTTTGGTTCTCACCCATGCGGATTTTGTGGTTTTCAGATGTAGGACGTGAGGTTTCCCGCTGAGGCATGCTGGAGACTTCTAGATTTGCGAAGATCCTTTGTTCTCGGGGCTATGTTTTGGTTTATATGTTTTGCTTAGATACTTTTATCTCCATTAAATAATACAACTGTGATGACTCCTCTTATGGGAGATTTTGGAGAATATGTTTTATGTTTTTGTGTCCCTTTGGGTTTCCTTTGGGGTTTTCCTTATTTTTATCATATGTATATATTGCTATGCTCAGACCGGTTATCTTCGCAACTGGATCTTGAGTCTTGATATTCCTGTTTTTGACACTCCTTTGTATATATATAATCTCGCGTTGGTTTATCCTTGTTCGTTACGTTGTCGATCGGAGTGTCGCGCTTATGAGTTGCGATTTTTGTTTACCCCTTTTTCTACAAAGGCTCCTAGTTACAATCAATTATTCATACTACTATACGTACTAAATTTTTATTTTAGAGGTCGTAATACCTTGCCATCTCTGAATTATGACTTAAGCATAAGACTCTGTATGGTAGGGTGTTACATTATGGTATCAGAGCAGTTCGTTCCTGTAGAGCCTGAGGGATGGACTGATTATGCTTCTGTGCATTCTCTGTATGTGTGTTATGTGCTATTAGTATATCTACTTGATATAATTGGCATAAACGTTCATGAGCATGTATTTGGGACTTGAAGCACTAAACTTCCGATATTGAGGCTGATCAACTTAATATCGATTGTTTGGTGTGTATAGGAACCAGATGGCGCCTCGTGGACGCGGTAGAGGCCGTGGTAGAGGCCGTGGTAGAGGCCGTGGTAGAGGTCGTACTAATGTTTGTGCGCCAGAGAATAACTCTAATGACCCGGTGAACCTTATGACTACGTTGGAAAATATGGCTGCTGCGATGCAAGCCACTGCTGAAGCTCTTGGGCAACGGATAAACAATCATGGCAACAACAGAAATAGAGCTCAGGGACCAATAGAGGTCAGAACTTTCTCTGTGATGGTAAACAAGTGTACGGTTGCTGAACAGTGTGTGAAGAAGGCAGCCGCTGAGAGAGGAAATCACAAGGGACCGTTCCCACAGAATCGAGGGAAGAGCTTTGCACCTAGAGGTCCGCCTTTCAAGTGGGGAAGTTCTTTCAGGAGGCCCAACAACAACAACTCCCAAGGAAAAAGGTTTGGGAAGCAACCACAGCATGAGCAAGCTTGTGCTAGGTGTGGAAGTCACCATCCGGGAGCCCCGTGTATGGCCGGATGGGGTTTGTGCTATTACTGTAGTAAGGCGGGACATAAGGTCCCAAACTGTCCAGAGAAGCAGAAACAAGGTGCTGGAAAAGCACAACAGACTGATCGGGTGTTCACCACTTCAGCTGTAGGAGCTGAGGGATCTGAGACACTCATTCAAGGTAACTGTGAAATAGCTGGTCAAACTTTAAATGCTTTATTTGATTCGGGAGCATCACATTCATTCATTGCATTTGAGAAAGCCCATGAGTTAGGATTGAAGATCGTAACATTAGGTTATGACCTAAAGGTGTATAATGCTACCCATGAAGCCACAGTAACTAGGCTAGGATGCCCGAAAGTTTCCTTTAGATTCAAGCAGCGTGATTTTATTCATAATTTAATCTGCTTACCGATGATCGGTCTTGATCTTATCTTGGGATTGGACTGGTTATCTAAGAACCATGTCCTGCTTGATTGTTCTACAAAGTCGGTGTACTTTATGCCGGGAGATACAGAAGGACCGGTTGTGGTGAATAACTATTACTTGAATTCGATGATGGTGAACTATTCTGGAACCGAATGTCAGGGTATCCTGTTGTTAGCTGCGGGTGTTTCGGGTGATGATCAAAGGTTGGAACAGATTCCGGTAGTGTGTGAGTTTCCGGAAGTGTTTTTCGATGATATTGATGAGTTTCCACCTAACCGAAAAGTTGAGTTTGCTATTGAATTGGTGCCTGGGACAGGCCCAATCTCAAGTGCTCCTTATAGGATGTCACCGTTAGAGATGACTGAGTTGAAGTCTCAATTGGAGGATTTGTTGGGTAAGAATTTTATCCAACCAAGTGTCTCTCCGTGGGGTGCGCTAGTGCTACTGGTGAAGAAGAAAGATGGGAGTATGCGGCTCTGTGTGGATTACAGACAGCTGAAAAAGGTTACAATAAAGAATAAGTACCCATTGCCGAGAATTGATGATCTCGTGGATCAGTTACAAGGAGCTGGAGTTTTCTCCAAGATCGATTTGCGATCCGGTTATCACCAGATAAGGGTGAGGGGTGAGGATATCCCTAAGACCGCTTTCAGGACTCGTTATGGTCATTACGAGTACACTGTGATGTCCTTTGGATTGACGAACGCTCCTGCGGTATTCATGGATTACATGAATAGAGTTTTCCGTCCGTTTCTGGATAAATTTGTTGTTGTCTTCATTGACGACATACTGATTTATTCCAAGACTGAGGAAGAGCATGCGGAACACTTGAGGACCGTGTTGCAGATTCTAAAGGAGAAGAAACTTTATGCAAAACTGTCTAAGTGTGAGTTTTGGAAGAGTGAGGTGAAGTTTCTGGGTCACGTGGTGAGTAAGAAGGGAATAGCCGTAGATCCAACTAAGGTGGAGGCTGTGATGGATTGGAAGCAGCCAACCACCGTAACGGAGATAAGGAGTTTTATGGGCTTAGCTGGCTATTACCGAAGGTTTATCAAGGCCTTTTCACAGATAGCTTTGCCAATGACAAAGTTAACCCACAAAGACACTCCGTTTGTTTGGACTCCTGAGTGCGAGGAGAGCTTTCAGACATTGAAGAAAAAGTTGACCACTGCACCTGTGTTAGTGTTACCTGAGCCGAACGAGCCATTTGAGGTGTATTGTGATGCCTCATTGAAGGGTCTAGGGTGCGTGCTGATGCAACATCATAATGTGGTGGCATATGCCTCACGACAGTTGAGACCTCACGAGGTTAGTTACCCTACACACGATTTGGAACTCGCTGCGGTTGTGTTTGCCTTGAAGGTGTGGAGGCATTATCTCTATGGCGTTAAGTTCCAAGTTTTCTCTGATCATAAGAGCTTGAAATACCTCTTTGATCAGAAAGGGCTTAATATGGGGCATAGAAGGTGGATGGAATTGTTGAAGGACTACGACCTTGAGTTGCATTACCATCCGGGAAAGGCGAACGTAGTGGCGGATGCGTTAAGTCGGAAGTCGTTATATGCGGCTTGGATGATGCTTCAAGAGGAGAAGTTGCTCAAGGGGTTCGACAGTCTGAAAATTGGTGCTCGAGAAGTATCCGGAACTTTGTGTTTGAGCCGATTAGAAATCTCAAGTGACTTTAAGTCCGAACTCCTAAATGCTCATCAAAATGACAAAGCGTTATGGAAGGTGTTACCGGCTATTGAGCAAGGGAAACAGTGGAGAGTGTTGGAGGAAAGAGATGGGTTATGGAGATTCAAGGGTAGGATCATTGTGCTGGATGTCGGCACTCTGAGGCAAGATATCTTAAAGGAGGCACACAAAAGCGGATTCTCCACTCACCCGGGAAGTACTAAGATGTACCATGATTTAAAGGCGATATTTTGGTGGCCGGGTATGAAGAATGATGTGGCAGAATATGTATCAAAGTGCTTAACTTGTCAAAAGGGTAAAGATTGAACATCAAAGACCTTCCGGGATGTTGCAACCCTTAGAGATTCCACAATGGAAGTGGGAAAGTATTGCAATGGACTTTGTGTCAGGATTGCCAAGGACTAGGGCTGGTTTTGATGCTATTTGGGTGATTGTGGACCGACTGACGAAGTCAGCTCACTTTTTACCCATTTGTATGAATTACACCCTTGAGGAGCTAGCACAGTTATACATAAAGGAGATCGTGAGACTTCATGGTGTACCTGCTACTACAATCTCTAATAGAGATCCTCGTTTCACTTCAAGGTTTTAGGGTGCATTTCAGAAAGCTTTTGGAACCCGATTAAGCTTGAGCACGGCTTACCATCCTCAAACAGATGGTCAATCTGAGAGGACGATCCAAACACTAGAGGATATTTTGAGAGCTTGTGTTTTGGACCAACCGGTGAGTTGGGATCGGTATATGGCATTAGTGGAGTTTGCATACAATAATAGCTATCATGCGAGCATCGGAATGGCTCTGTATGAGGCCTTGTATGGGAGGAAATGTCAATCTCCGCTATTTTGGTGTGAAGCTGGGGAGAAAAGCTTGTTGGGACCGGAAATGATAGCTGAGACCACTGAGCAAGTCAAGAAAATCCGAGATAGGATGCTTACGGCGCAGAGTCGTCAAAAGAGTTACGCCGATCAGAGGCGAAAGCCCTTAGAATTTGAGGAAGGAGACCATGTTTTCCTTAAGGTTACTCCGACCACGGGAGTAGGTAGGACGATTAAAGCAAAGAAGTTGAATCCTCGATACATTGGTCCATTTCAAATCTGTAAATTTTGCAGCTTTTAACTTAGAAAATTTTTAGCAGAATAACCCCTTGCGCGTAGGCGCACTTGGCGCGTATGCACCGATCTTCCAGAAAGCGCCATCCACGCGTGCGCGTGATGTGCGCGGGCGCGCCGATTGTGCTGCACCCAATGCCCAGCCATTTTCCAGAGAGTTATGCCAGAACTGTGCCGGTGTTGTGCCTGGGGCACGATAACACCCATGTGTACGCGTGGTTGATGCGTGCGCGTCGATTGGCAAATTTTTAATCCACGCGTTAGCGTGCATGACGCTTGCGCGTCGATGAGTTTTCGAGGCCATCCACGCGTGCGCGTGGAGTGCGCGTACGCGTGGCCCTGTTTTCATCCCAAAGTTGATTTTTGTGTTTTAAAAGCCAAATCTCATACTTCTAAGCCTCCGATCTCACCACTTATGTCTTAAATCATTATGATATGCCTAGCTATTAGAAAAGGAGCTAGTGAAGGTGGTAACTTGCGAGTGAAGCAAGGAAAAAAAATGAATGATCAATGAGGATCAAGCATGATTATGTGAGAGGCGGAGGATGGTGGTGGAAGTGCTTGTTATGCCATAGGCCGAAAGGCTGTGATTGATAATGAAACGGCTGGTTATGGATTTAACCATGAGCCGGATGGCTGGATTATTGCCGTGTTACGGCGGAGCCATGATTATGGCTAAGAATAAATGCATATATATGCTGTTGAATGAATTGTGAATGTTGCACTTCCATTATCGGAGATGAGAGTTTCCCTAGGAGAAAGCTGTGGCTAGCCACCACGTGCTCCAGGTTGAGACTTGAAGCTCTTTTGACCCTATGTCGTCAGGGTGGCCGGGCACTGTGAAAGCCCCGGATGAGCTCACCCCCATAAATATTCACCAGTGAAGGTGATGGATATGGATCATGATTATGATCAAGTTTATATTGAGTATAACTCGAGTTGGGGAGACACGACAGAGGGACAGTCCAATGGTTAACTGCCAGGACTTGTCGGGTTGGCTTTGTAACCGACAGATGATATCATCGGCCACTAGGGACAGACATTCATCATATGCATACTATATGAATTGTTTGAGATTGCCTATTTGACTGCATATTACTTGCTAATTGTCTAAATGCCTTAATTGTTCCTATTTGTATATTCCTTGTTTGATATAACTGTGTTTGCTACATTATACTCCTGCTGGTGGTTGGGAGGTTTGAAGGAATTGGAAAGGGAAGTATTAGTTAGACTGAAGGATCTTTAGTCATATGCCCTTTTATGGTCTAGCTTGTTTATAAGCTTTGATATTATCTGGGGGAAGTTCTAGGATTGCCTTTGGCTTTCCTCTATTATTATGTATTATATATGTGGAAGCTATTACCATACTGGGGACCTTTGGTTCTCACCCATGCGGATTTTGTGGTTTTCAGATGTAGGACGTGAGGTTTCCCGCTGAGGCATGCTGGAGACTTCTAGATTTGCGAAGATCCTTTGTTCTCGGGGCTATGTTTTGGTTTATATGTTTTGCTTAGATACTTTTATCTCCATTAAATAATACAACTGTGATGACTCCTCTTATGGGAGATTTTGGAGAATAGGTTTTATGTTTTTGTGTCCCTTTGGGTTTCCTTTGGGGTTTTCCTTATTTTTATCATATGTATATATTGCTATGCTCAGACCGGTTATCTTCGCAACTGGATCTTGAGTCTTGATATTCCTGTTTTTGACACTCCTTTGTATATATATAATCTCGCGTTGGTTTATCCTTGTTCGTTACGTTGTCGATCGGAGTGTCGCGCTTATGAGTTGCGATTTTTGTTTACCCCTTTTTTTACAAAGGCTCCTAGTTACAATCAATTATTCATACTACTATACGTACTAAATTTTTATTTTAGAGGTCGTAATACCTTGCCATCTCTGAATTATGACTTAAGCATAAGACTCTGTATGGTAGGGTGTTACAATGCTAAATTGGTACTGATAAACTATTACTGGCTTGTTCTTGACTTTTTTTATCTGTTGTTAAATTTTGTTAAAGTTTCTCGATTTTGTGCTCATTACCTCATTTAGTGCTTTTTTTTTGTTAATCATTGTGCTGAGCTTGTTAAAATTGGGTTAAAAACTTTGTTAATCTTTGTTAAAGCATGTTAATTTTTGTGTTAACCTTGTGAAAACTATGTTAAAAACTTGTTTGGCTTTGCTTACTACTCTGATTTGTTCTAGCCTATTCTTGATTAATGAACTCTGTTACTGGCTTATTGATTGATGCTAAATTGGTACTGATAAATTGTTATCGGCTTGTTCTTACTTTTTTTTCTCATGTTAAATTTTATTAAAGTTTCTTGATTTTGTGCTCATTACCTCACTCAGTGCTTTTTAGTTGTTAATCATTGTGCTGATCTTGTTAAAATTGGGTTAAAATTGATAATCGTTTGGAGTTTGATGTATAATAGGTTGATTTCAAGCTCTGAGATTTTCTTCTAATGTAACACCCTACCATACAGAGTCTTATGCTTAAGTCATAATTCAGAGATGGCAAGGTATTACGACCTCTAAAATAAAAATTTAGTACGTATAGTAGTATGAATGATTTATTATAACTAGGAGCCTTTGTAGAAAAAAGGGGTAAACAAAAATCGCAACTCGAAAGCGCAACACTCCGATCGATAACGTAACGAACAAGGATAAACCAACGCAAGATTATATATATACAAAGGAGTGTCAAAAGAAGGAATATCAAGACTCAAAATCCGGCCGCGAAGATAACCGGTCCGAGCATAGCAATATATACATATGATAAAATAAGGAAAACCCCAAAGGAAACCCAAAGGGACACAAATACAGAAACCTATTCTCCAAAATCTCCCATAAGAGGAGTCATCACAGTTTGTATTATTTAATGGAGATAAAAGTATCTAAGCAAAACATATAAACCAAAACATAGTCCCGAGAATAAAGGATCTTCGCTAAACCAGAAGTCTCCAGCAGGCCTCAACAAGAAACCTCACGTCCTGCATCTGAAAACCATAAAATCCGCATGGGTGAGAACCAGAGGTCCCCAGCATGGTAACAGTTTCCACATATATAATACATAATATTAGAGGAAAGCCGAAGACAAATCCTAGAACTTCCTCCAGATAATTTAAAGCTTATAAACAAGCTAAACCATAAAAGGGCATCTGACTAAAGATTCTTCAGTCTAACTAATACTTCCCTTTCCAATTCCTTCACACCTCCCAACCACCAGCAGGAGCATAATGTAGCAAACACAGTTATATCAAACAAGGAATATACAAATAGGAACAATTAAGGCATTTAGACAATTAGCAAGTAATATGCAGTCAAATAGGCAATCTCAAACAATTCATACAGTATGCATATGATGAATGCCTGTTCCTAGTGGCTGATGATATCATCTGTCAGTTATAGAGCCAACCCGACAAGCCCTGGTAGCTAACCATTGGACTGTCCCTATGTCGCGCATCCCCAACTTGAGTTATACTCATCATAAACTTGATCATAATCATGATCTATATCCATCACCTTCACTGGTGAATATTTACGGGGGCGAGCTCATCCGGGGCTTTCACAGTGCCCGGCCAACCTTACGACATAGGGTCAAAAGAGCTTCGAGTCTCAACCTGGAGCACGTGGTGGCTAATCACTGCTTCCTTCCAGGGAAACTCTCATCTCCAACAGTGGAAGTGCAATATTCACAATTCATTCAACAACATATATGCATTTATACTTAGCCATAATCATGGCTCCGCTATAACACAGCAATAATCTAGCCATCTGGCTCACGGTTAAATCCATAACCAGCCATTCGACTCACAGTTAAATCCATAACCAGCCATTCGGCTCACGGTTAAATCCATAACCAGCCATTTCATTAACAATTACGGCCTTTCGGCCCATGGCATAACAAGCACTTCCACCACCATCCTCCGCCTCTCACATGAACATCTTTGATCCTCATTGATTATTCATTTTTTCCTTGCTTCACTCGCAAGTTACCACATTCCCTAGCTCCTTTTCTAATGGCTAGGCATATCATAATGATTTAAGACATAAGTGGTGAGATTGGAGGCTTAGAAGTATGATATTTGGCTTTTAAAACTCAAAAATCAACTTTGGGATGAAAACAGGGCGACGCGTATGCGCACTCCACGCGCACGCGTGGATGGCCACAAAACTTATCGACGCGTATGCGTCATGCATGCTAACGCATGGATTGAAAATTAGCCAATCGACGCGCACGCGTCAGCCACGCGTACGCGTGGGTACTCTCGTGCCCCAGGCACAAAACTGGCACAGTTCTGGCACAACTCTCTGGAAAATGGCTGGGCATTGGGTGCAGCACATTCGGCGCGCCCACGCACATTGTAAAACCCGGTTAATTAACGGCTAATTAACCCATAAATGAGAATTTATTCTAGAAAGCCTAAAATATGATTTTTATGGCTAAATATGGCAGAGGAGATTGAGACGAGAATTTCGGTACCAATTTTATAGAATTCGGACCAAGATTGGACCAAACGGGCCAAACTGGGCCAACCGGACCCAAAGTGGGCCCTTGGCCCAACATAACTAAACCAAAACCCTAGTTTTCAGCATTCTCTCTCCTCACTAAACACACTCACATGCTGAAAATGGAGGCCATGGAGGGAAGAACACTCTCTCAAGTTTTTTCTCTCACTTGATCTTCAAACCACCATAACTTTTGATCTAGAGCTCCAATTGCCGCTCCGTTTGCGGCCACGCGTTCACCGCGAAGAGCTCTACAAAACCCATACAATCAATCTTGAGGTAAGCCACGTGTTGCTGTTCGAAATTCCAGCCCTTATTTTCGAGTTTCATGGGTGAAATGTTGAAATTTTGGGCTCTTCGATGTTATAGGACCCAACTCTCTTGAAGGAGAAGGTTAATCTTGTCTCCTTGGACCTTGGGTGTGGTAAGATTCTCAACCCTAGTGTATTTTGTAGTTTTATGATGGTTGGGTTTTGAGATATTGTGTATGGGTATGATGATTGTGGCTTAGGTTGTGTATGTGTGGATATTGGAGCTTGATTTGTGATTTTGAAAAGCTTGAAAAAGGGATTTGGTGGTGAAAAATCTGTTCTTGGCGGTGTTGAGGCCTTGAGAGCTTGTGGATAAGTGAATTGGAAGTGCTCCGGTTGAGCTTGGGAAATCGGCTAAGGTATGGTTTCGGTTTCCCGTATTTAATATGTAATGTGGTAGGAAATACTTAGGCTAGAGGCCCTAAGATAGGCATTGAATGGTTGATGTTGTTGAATGATTGAGATATATGATGTGTTCATATATGTGATGATGATTATTGATGCCTTGGTGGTATGATGTATGAGAAATATACATGTTGTGATATATGCTTGATGATTGGTTATGGTTGAATTGTGGGTTGAACCATGTTAATGGTGAGTATGATATTGATTGTGTGTAATAATGATTTATTGGAATTGGTGTTGTTGAGAATTGGCATGAGGAAGAGTATATGATATGTCAATATGTTTGAGTTTGAGCCACTTGGGTGAAGTGGGTTAAAATGATGAGATAGTGATTTTGTAAATTGTGGTAAAGTGTCAATGTGTGAGTTGAGGAGGCTTGATGTTGAAATTGATATATTTTGATTGATTTCAAAGAAAAGGGATGAAAATCGCATGTTTTGATTGATTTTGAAAAGAGTTGGAAATGGCTTGTTTGCAAATGGCACTTTGTGGTTTTTATGAAAAACATGGCTTTTGGGCATACTTTGGTGGGACATAACTTGGACTACGGATCTCTGTTTTGTGTCAAATCTATTTAGAAATGAAATTGGATCCGGGATGTCCATGCCGTTCGAAGAACGGGTGAAAAATGATTTAAAATGAGAAAGTTATGTCCGTTGGAAGATTGGGGTTCAAATTGGTGAATTCTGCAGCTTTTAACTTAGAAAATTTTAGCAGAATGACCCCCTGCGCGTGGGCGCACTTGGCGCGTGCGCACCGTTCATCCCGAAAATGCCATCCACGCGTGCGCGTGATGTGCGCGGGCGCGCCGATGGTGCTGCACCGAATGCCCAGTCATTTTCCAGAGAGTTATGCCAGAACTGTGCTAGTGTTGTGCCGGGGCACGAGAATACCCACGCGTACGCGTGGTTGACGCGTACGCGTCGATAGGCAAACTTTTAACCCACGCGTTAGCGTGCATGACGCTCGCACGTCGATAAGTTTTTTTAGGCCGTCCACCGTGCGCGTGGAGTGCGCGTGCGCGTGGCTCTGTTTTCATCCCAAAGTTGATTTTTGAGTTTTTAAAAGCCAAATTTCATACTTCTAAGCCTCCGATCTCCCCACTTATATCTTAAATCATTATGATACGTCTAGCTATGAGAAGAAAGGCTAGTGAATGTGGTAACTAGCGAGTGAAGCAAGGAGAAAATGAATGATCATTGAGGATCAAGCATGATTATGTGAGATGCGGAGGATGGTGGTGGAAGTGCTTGTTATGCCATGAGCCGAAAGGCCGTATTTGCCAATGGGCTGGTTATGGATTTAACCGTGAGCCGGAATGGCTGTGTATGATATGAATATTGGCTGGTTCTGGACTGAACCGTGAGCCGGATGGCTGATATGGATGTTGATCCATGGATGAGAATTCATGCATGTTTATGCTGAATTATTGATAATTGTGATTTGCACTTCCACTATCTGAGATACGAGTTTCCCTGGGTAGTAGCAGTGGCTAGCCACCACGTGCTCCAGGTTGAGACTTGATACTCTGTTGACCCTATGTCATAAGTGTGGCCGGGCACTGTGAAAGACCCGGATGAGCTCGCCCCCGTAAGTACTCACCAGTGAGGGTGATTGATATAGATCATGATTATGATCAAGTTTATAACGAGTATAACTCGAGTTGGGGATGCGTGACAGAGGGACAGTCCAATGGTTAGCGACCAGGACTTGTCGGGTTGGCTCTATAACCGACAAGATGATATCATCAGCCACTAGGGACAGGCATTCATCATATGCATACTATATGAATTGTTTGAGATTGCCTATTTGACTGCATATTACTTGCTAATTGTCTAAATGCCTTACTTGTTCCTAATTGTATATTTCTTGCTTGATATAACTGTGTTTGCTACATTATACTCCTGTTGATGGTTGGGAGGTGAGAAGGATTGGAAAGGGAAGTATTAGTTAGACTGAAGAATCTTTAGTCAGATGCCCTTATATGGTTTAGCTTGTTTATAAGCTTTGATGTTATTTGGAGGAAGTTCTAGGATTGCCTTTGGCTTTCCTCCATTATTATGTATTATATATGTGGAAGCTGTTACCATGCTGGGGACCTCTGGTTCTCACCCACGCGGATTTTGTGGTTTTCAGATGCAGGACGTGAGGTGTCCCGCTGATGCATGCTGGAGACTTCTATATTGCGAAGATCCTTTGTTCTCGGGGCTATGTTTTGGTTTATATGTTTTGCTTAGATACTTTTATCTCCATTAAATAATACAAACTGTAATGACTCCTCTTATGGGAGATTTTGGAGAATAGGTTTTATGTATTTGTGTCCCTTTGGGTTTCCTTTGGGGTTTTCCTTATTTTTATCACGCGTTGGTTATCCTTGTTCGTTACGTTATCGATCGGAGTGTTGCACTTTCGAGTTGCGATGATTTTTGTTTACCCCTTTTTCTACAAAGGCTCCTAGTTATAATCAATCATTCATACTACTATACGTACTAAATTTTTATTTTAGAGGTCGAAATACCTTGCCATTTCTGACTTATGACTTAAGCATAAGACTCTGTATGGTAGGGTGTTACATTATGGTATCAAAGCAGTTCGTTCCTGTAGAGGCTGAGGGATGGACTGACTATGCTTCTGTGCATTCTCTGTATGTGTGTTATGTGCTATTAGTATATCTGCTTGATATAATTGGCATAAACATTCATGAGCATGCATTTGGGACTTTGAAGTACTAGACTTCCGATATTGAGACTGATCAACTTAATATCGATTGTTTGGTATGTATAGGAACCAGATGGCGCCTCGTGGACGTGGTAGAGGTAGTGCGAGAGGTCGTACGAATGCTCGTGCATCGGAGAATAACCCTAATGACCCGGTGAACTTTATGACTGCGTTGGAGAACATGACTGCTGCTATGCAAGCCACTGCTGAGGCTCTTGGTCAACAGATGAACAACCATGGTAATGATGGAGGTGGAGTCCAGGGCCCGATGATACTAGCAAACTTTTTGAAGGTTAATCCACCTAAGTTCGAGGGAACTACTAGTCCGACTGAGGCTGATACATGGTTTCAGGCTATAGAGCGAGCACTGCAAGCACAAGTGGTACCTGAAGGGCAGCGTGTCGAGTTTGCTACCTATATGATCACAGGTGAAGTGTCGCATTGGTGGCAAGGCATCTGACGTCTTCTACAGCAGGGTGATGACTATATCACTTGGAATGTCTTCCAAGAAGAGTTCTATAAGAAGTACTTTCCGACTTCTGCTAGGACAGCTAAGGAACTTGAGTTACTGCAGCTGAAGCAGGGTACTATGTCCATATCAGAGTATACTGACAAGTTTGAGGAGCTGTTCAGGTTCTCTCGTATGTGCCAAGGGACTCTGGTGGAATATGAGGAATGGAAGTGTGTTAAGTATGAAGGAGGACTCCGGAGTGATATCTTCAGTTCAGTGGGACCATTGGAGATTACGACCTTCTCTGAGTTGGTAAACAAGTGTAGGGTTGCTGAAGAGTGTGTGAAGAGGGCAACCGCTGAGAAAGGGAGTCAAAAAGGATCATTCCCACAGAACCGAGGAAAGAGCTTTGCACCTAGAGGTCCGTCTTTCAAGAGGGGAAGCTCTTTTAGGAGGCCCAACAACAACAACAACTCCCAAGGGAAGAAGTTTGGGAAGCAGCCTCAGAATGATCAAGTTTGTACTAGATGTGGGAGTCACCATCCGGGAGCACCATGCAAGGCCGGATGGGGTTTGTGCTACACTTGTGGAAAGGCGAAGCATAAAGCCGCAAATAGTCCGGAGAGGCAGAAACAAGGTGCTGGAAAGGCACAACAGACTGGTCGAGTGTTCACCACTTCAGCCGTAGGAGCTGAGGGATCTGAGACCCTTATTCGAGGTAACTGTGAAATGGCTGGTCAAACTTTGAATGCTTTATTTGATTCGGGAGCATCACATTCATTCATTGCATTTGAGAAAGCCCATGAGTTAGGACTGAAGATTGTAACTTTAGGTTATGATCTAAGAGTGTACAATGCTACCCATGAAGCCATGGTAACTAGGCTAGGATGCCCGGAAGTTTCCTTTAGGTTCAAACAGCATGATTTTATTCATAATTTAGTCTGCTTGCCGATGATCGGTCTTGATCTTATCTTGAGATTGGACTGGTTATCTAAGAACCATGTCCTGCTTGATTGTTCTACAAAGTCGGTGTACTTTATGCCGGAAGATACAGAAGGGTCGGTCGTGGTAAATAATTATTACTTGAATTCGGTGATGGTGAATTGTTCCGGAACCGAATGTCAGGGTATCATGTTGTTAACCGCGGGTGTTTCGGGTGATGATCAAAGGTTAGAGCAGATTCCGGTTGTGTGTGAGTTTCCGAAAGTGTTTCCCGATGATATTGATGAGTTTCCACCTAACCGAGAGGTTAGTTTGCTATTGAATTGGTGCCCGGGGCGAGACCAATCTCAAGTGCTCCTTATAGGATGTCACCGTTAGAGATGAACGAGCTAAAGTCTCAGTTAGAGGATTTGTTGGGAAAGAATTTTATACGCCCAAGTGTATCTCCGTAGGGTGCTCCAGTGTTACTGGTGAAGAAAAAGGATGGGAGTATGCGACTCTGTGTGGATTACAGGCAGCTGAACAAGGTTACAATAAAGAATAAGTACTCATTGCCGAGAATTGATGATCTCATGGATCAGTTACAAGGAGCTGGAGTTTTCTCCAAGATCGACTTGCGATCCGGTTATCACCAGATAAGGGTGAGGGGTGAGGATATCCCTAAGACCACTTTCAGGACTCGTTATGGTCATTACGAGTACACTGTAATGTCTTTCGGGTTGACGAACACTCCTGCAGTGTTTATGGACTACATGAATAGAGTTTTCCGTCCGTTTTTGGATAAATTTGTTGTTGTCTTCATTGATGACATACTGATTTATTCCAAGACTGAAGAAGAGCATGCGGAACACTTGAGGACCGTGTTGCAGATTCTAAAGGAGAAGAAACTCTATGCAAAACTGTCTAAGTGTGAGTTTTGGAAGAGTGAGGTGAAGTTTTTGGGCCATGTGGTGAGTAAGAAGGGAATAGCCGTAGATCCAACTAAGGTGGAGGCTGTGATGGATTGGAAGCAACCAACCACCATAACAGAGATAAGAGTTTTCTGGGTTTAGCTAGCTATTACCGAAGGTTTATCAAGGGCTTTTCACAGATAGCTTTGCCAATGACAAAGTTAACCCGCAAAGACACTCCATTTGTTTGGACTCCTGAATGCGAGGAAAGCTTTCAGACATTGAAGAAAATGTTGACCACTGCACCTGTGTTAGTGTTACCCGAGCCGAATGAGCCATTTGAGGTGTATTGTGATGCCTCATTAAAGGGTTTAGGGTGCGTGCTGATGCAGCATCATAATGTGGTGGCGTATGCCTTACGACAGTTGAGACCTCATGAAGTTAGTTACCCTACGCACGATTTGGAACTCGCTGCGGTTGTGTTTGCCTTGAAGGTGTGGAGGCATTACCTCTATGGGGTTAAGTTCCAAGTTTTCTCTGATCATAAGAGCTTGAAGTACCTCTTTGATCAAAAAGAGCTTAATATGAGGTAGAGAAGGTGGATGGAATTGTTGAAGGACTACGACTTTGAGTTGCATTACCATCCGGGAAAGGCGAACGTAGTGGCGGATGCGTTAAGTCGAAAGTCATTATATGCGGCTTGGATGATGCTTCAAGAGGAGAAGTTGCTCAAGGGATTCGAGAGTCTGAAAATTGGTGCTCGAGAAGTATCCAGAACTTTGTGTTTGAGCCGATTAAAGATCTCAAGTGATTTTAAGTCCGAACTCCTAAAGGCTCATCAAAATGATGAAGCGTTATGGAAGGTGTTACCGGCTATTGAGCAAGGAAAACAATGGAGAGTGTCGGAAGAAAAAGATGGGTTATGGAGATTCAAGGGTAGGATCATCGTGCCGATGTTGGCACTTTGAGGCAAGATATTTTAAAGGAGGCACACAAAAGCGGATTCTCCATTCACCCGGGAAGTACTAAGATGTACCATGATTTAAAGACGATGTTTGGTGGCCGGGTATGAAGAATGATGTGGCAGAATATGTTTCAAAGTGCTTAACTTGTAAAAGGTAAAGATCGAACATCAAAGACCTTCCGGGATGTTGCAACCTTTAGAGATTCACAATGGAAGTGGGAAAGTATTGCAATGGACTTTGTGTCGGGATTGCCAAGGACTAGGGCTGGTTTTGATGCTATTTGGGTGATTGTGGACCGACTAACGAAGTCAGCTCACTTTTTGCCCATTCGGATGACTTACACCCTTGAGGAGCTAGCACGGTTATACATAAAGGAGATTGTGAGACTTCATGGTGTACCTGCTACTATAATCTCTGATAGAGACCTCGTTTCACTTCAAGGTTTTGGGGTGCATTTCAGAAAGCTTTTGGAACCCGATTAAGCTTGAGCACGGCTTACCATCCTCAGACAGATGGTCAATCCGAGAGGACGATCCAAACACTAGAGGATATATTGAGAGCTTGTGTTTTGGACCAACCGGTGAGTTGAGATCGGTATATGCCATTAGTGGAGTTTGCATACAATAATAGTTATCATGCGAGCATCGGAATGGCACCGTATGAGGCCTTGTATGGGAGGAAATGTCAATCTCCGCTATGTTGGTATGAAGCTGGAGAGAAAAGCTTGTTAGGGCCGGAAATGATAGCTGAGACTACTGAACAAGTCAAGAAAATCCGTGATAGGATGCTTATGGCACAGAGTCGTCAAAAGAGTTACGCCGATCAGAGGCGAAAGCCCTTAAATTTGAGGAAGGAGATCATGTTTTCCTTAAGGTTACTCCGACCACAGGAGTAGGTAAGGCGATTAAGGCAAAGAAGTTGAATCCTCGATACATTGGTCCATTTCAATCCTGGAGAGGATTGGACCGGTGGCGTATCGGATGGCTCTACCACCTCATCTTTCAATCTGCACGATGTGTTTCACGTGTCGCAGCTTCGGAAGTACACCCTGATGCTAGCATGTGTTGAACATGAGTCGGTTCAGTTAAGGAAGATTTGACGCTTCCAGTGGCTCCAGTCAGAATTGATGATACTAGTATCAAACGGTTGCGTGGAAAAGAGGTTTCATTAGTCAAAGTGGCTGGAGTCGAGGCGGTGTTGAGGAACACACTTGGGAACTTGAGTCGGAGATGCGAACGGATTATCCGCATTTATTCTCAGGTATTGCATTTGAATTTTGTGGGCAAAATTCCCAATTAGGTGGGTAGAATGTAAAACCCGGTTAATTAACGGCTAATTAACCCATAAATGAGAATTTATTCTAGAAAGCCTAAAATGTGATTTTTATGGCTAAATGTGCAGAGGAGATTGAGACGAGAATTTCGGTACCAATTTTATAGAATTCGGACCAAGATTGGACCAACGGGCCAAACCGGGCCAATTGGACCCAAAGTGGGCCCTTGGCCCAACATAACTAAACCAAAACCCTAGTTTTCAGCATTCTCTCTCCTCACTAACACACTCATAGCTGAAATAGAGGAAATGGGGGAAGAACACTCTCTCAAGTTCTTTCTCTCACTTGATCTTCAAACCACCATAACTTTTGATCTAGAGCTCTGATTGCCGCTCCGTTTGCGGCCACGCGTTCACCGCGGAGAGCTCTACAAAACCCATACAATCAATCTTGAGGTAAGCCACGTGTTGCTGTTCGAAATTCCAGCCCTTATTTTCGAGTTTCATGGGTGAAATGTTGAGATTTTGGGTTCTTCGATGTTATAGGACCCAACTCTCTTGAAGGAGAAGGTTAATCTTGTCTCCTTGGACCTTGGGTGTGGTAAGATTCTCAACCCTAGTGTATTTTGTTGTTTTATGATGTTGGGTTTTGAGATATTGTGTATGGGTATGATGATTGTGGCTTAGGTTGTGTATGTGTGATATTGGAGCTTGATTGGTGATTTTGAAAAGCTTGGAAAGGGATTTGGTGGTGAAAAATCTGTTCTTGGAGGTGTTGAGGCCTTGAGAGCTTGTGGATAAGTGATTTGGAAGTGCTCCGGTGAGCTTGGGAAATCGGCTAAGGTATGGTTTCGGTTTCCCGTATCTAATATGTAATGTGGTAGGAAATACTTAGGCTAGAGGCCCTAAGATAGGCATTGAATGGTTGATGTTGTTGAATGATTGAGATATATGATGTGGTCATATATGTGATGATGATTATGATGCCTTGGTGGTATGATGTATGAGAAATATGCATGTTGTGATATATGCTTGATGATTGGTTATGGTTGAATTGTGGGTTGAACCATGTTATGGTGAGTATGATATTGATTGTGTACAATAATGATTTATTGGAATTGGTGTTGTTGAGAATTGGCATGAGGAAGAGTATATGATATGTCAATATGTTTGAGTTTGAGCCACTTGGGTGAAGTGGGTTAAAATGATGAGATAGTGATTTTGTAATTGTGGTAAAGTGTCAATGTGTGAGTTGAGGAGGCTTGATGTTGAAATTGATATATTTTGATTGATTTCAAAGAAAAGGGATGAAATGGCATGTTTTGATTGATTTTGAAAAGAGTTGGAAATGGCTTGTTTGCAAATGGCACTTTGTGGTTTTTATGAAAAAATGGTTTTTGGGCATACTTTGGTGGGACATAACTTGGACTACGGATCTCTGTTTTGTGCCAAATCTATTTAGAAATGAAATTGGATCCGGGATGTCCATGCCGTTCGAAGAACGGGTGAAAAACGATTTAAAATGAGAAAGTTATGTCCGTTGGAAGATTGGGGTTTAAATTGGTGAATTCTGCAGCTTTTAACTTAGAAAATTTTAGCAGAATGACCCCTTGCGCGTGGGCGCACTTGGCGCGTGCGCGCCGTTCTTCCCGAAAATGCCATCCACGCGTGCGCGTGATGTGCGCGGGCGCGCCGATGTGCTGCACCGAATGCCCAGCCATTTTCCAGAGAGTTATGCCAGAACTGTGCCAGTGTTGTGCCTGGGCACGAGAACCCACGCGTACGCGTGGTTGACGCGTACGCGTCGATTGGCAAATTTTAATCCACGCGTTAGCGTGCATGACGCTTGCGCGTCGATAAGTTTTTAGGCCTCCACCGTGCGCGTGGAGTGCGCGTACGCGTGGCCTGTTTTCATCCCAAAGTTGATTTTTGAGTTTTAAAAGCCAAATTTCATACTTCTAAGCCTCCGATCTCACCACTTATATCTTAAATCATTATGATATGTCTAGCTATGAGAGAAGGGCTAGTGGATGTGGTAACTTGCGAGTGAAGCAAGGGAAAATGAATGATCAATGAGGATCAAGCATGATTATGTGAGATGTGGAGGATGGTGGTGGAAGTGCTTGTTATGCCATGGCCGAAGGGCCGTAATTGTGAATGGCTGGTTTGGATTAACCGTGAGCCGGAATGCTGTGTATGCTATGAATATTGGCTGGTTCTGGATTTAACCGTGAGCCGGAATGGCTGATATGGATGTTGATCCATGGATGAGAATTCATGCATGTTTATGCTGAATTATTGATAATTGTGATTTGCACTTCCACTATCGGAGATACGAGTTTCCCTGGGTAGTAGCAGTGGCTAGCCACCACGTGCTCCAGGTTGAGACTTGATACTCTTTTGACCCTATGTCATAAGTGTGGCCGGGCACTGTGAAAGACCCGGATGAGCTCGCCCCCGTAAATATTCACCAGTGAGGGTGATGGATATAGATCATGATTATGATCAAGTTTATGACGAGTATAACTCGAGTTGGGG